>NC_057798.1:648617702-648621390 GCF_018294505.1 Triticum aestivum | reverse complement strand
GTCTCTCTTCCACACACACACACACACGATCCCCCACCCCACCACAGCCACCTCTCTCCTTCCACGGCCACCTCTCTCCTCCCCGGTTCCGCCCACCAAGAGCACCCCGTGGAGGCGACCTCCCACCGCTGCCACACCCCCACCCAGCGCCGGCCCATCCCGGATCCACTCCACCCCATCCCCGCTACCTTCCTCTGGAGTCCCAGCAGCCCAGATGCGTGGTGCACCGGCGACCTCTTGCCCCGACACGACCGCCGCGCCGCCGCCTAAAACCATATCCGGGTGACACTGGCGCTCCTCTCCACCTCATGCATCCGCACACGCGGATCCCCTGCTACCCACGGCGGCCTCCCCGCCATGCCCCGCCTGCTTCAGATCCATGGCTGGCCCGTCTCCTGTCTGGCCCCCTTGCTCTGACGAGTTCTCCTCCCCCAACTGCGTCGCCAGCCCCATCCAGCTCGGTTGCCTGCCCTGTGCAGCTCGGTTGCCATGGCCGGCCTCCAAAAGCCTCCTCCCCAACCTCGACACGAGATGACGCCGCCCCGCCGTCCCCTCCACCGCGACGCACGCGAGATACACCGCCCCCAGGGCCGCCTCTCCTTCCATTGGCGACGGTCGCGGCAGTGCACTCCTCCCTCTCTCAAGATTCCATCGCTGACTCAACCCGAGAGCACCGCTGTCGACGGTAACCCTGTTTGCTCCTCGCCATCATTCTCTGACCCTCTCTTCTCCCTTCTCCCCAAAACACCGAACAGGTCGCTTCAACACCCAGTGCAGTGCTCATCACCGAGCGGTGCAGTCCCTGCAACCACTAGATTCCGGCGGGATCCTCCTCCTGTGCCGGCTCGGCGATGCGCCCATTCCAAACAGAGGCGAGGCATCCCCTCACACCGGTACCCCGCCCCTCCCCGCGCCGGCGCGCCCCGGTGGTCGCCGGATCCGGGCGCCACCATCTTCCAGAGGTTGCCGGATATGCCCCTCGCTCGTTTTCGTTGCCGGATCCAGCTTCTGTAGGCGCAGTTATGGTTTGCCTGAAGCCCCGGTGTGGTGCAGGGCGGTGTACGTGTTCGTGCAGCCCGTGCATCGGGGCCGTGCAGTTCGCGAGTGACTCTGCTCCTCCCCGGTACTTCCTCCTGTCTATGGCTTGCGTGGTTGCAGTCCACTGCCTACATCGCTGCAGTGCGCACCGTGGGCCTCCGCGGCACATCGCCAACCCTGGGTGAAGGCCATCGGCTCACGGTTGCAGTCCACTCCCCGCGTCAACGGCGAAGGTGGTGACAGTGGCAATGCAGCTCGCACCCCCGTGGTTTGCAGTCCCAAGTGAGCACCTTGGCGTGACCGGACGATGGCATCGCATCAGTACGCTTGCGGCGCTGCCAATGCCCACACACAGGACCAGGACCAGGTCGTTGCTGGAGCAGTCCACACAGGTGGGGGCATGCGGCAATTGCTGACTGCACAAGCCGTACACTTTGGCACTAAGCTGTTGTGCAAAAAGAACAACAATCCGATTGCATTTGTATTTTTGTTTTTAGTGTGTTCAGTCAAATACAGGAACCTACTGTCACATATGAAAAAATAGATGCAGATTGCTGTAACCCTCATGTGGTTTACTTTGTAAAGGAAAAAACATGAAAACACTCGCGAGAAGTTCACTTCCCCTCCTAATGCAATTCGTTTCAAAGCAAAATTTTCAAAAAAAAACAATGCAGTAAACTTGGCCCTAACATGAATTATTTTTGAAGTTTTCAAAAATGATGTAGTCCATTTTTTCGTGGTTGGTGATTCATTTTGTAAAAAATAGAAAGAATTCCCATGAGAGGTTCTCTTATTTTCTAACACACTTCATTTCATTTGTGGGACTTCTCAATAGTTTCACGCTTCACTTACACCCGATCTGAAGCGACATCCACTTTCTCGCCTGAGAAAATTTACATCCGACAAAAGAAATCATGAAGTTCACTTGACTGTTTGATGCAGTGCGGTTTTAGCCTAAGGTAGTGCGTTCATGTGTTTGATGCAGTAAACACGGCGATTTTGGTGTCGCGAAAAACAGAGTCTGCATTTTTGTAAAATTAAAAATGCTCTTAAACCGTAAGGAATTAGAGGTGGTGTTCTACATGGAAAAGTTGCGTCTCATCGATATCTATACAACGGCGTATACTTTGAATCATTTTGACCAGCGGTTTGTAAAAAAATTACGAAAAACAGCCGCTGCTCTCTCATCGTCAGCCGCACGATTTTTAAAATTAACTAAAAATCGTAAGGAATCTCAAAACCATTTCTACATATGAAAGTTGTGCCTTGTCCATAGCTTTCCAACGACATATTACACGCCTCGTTTCGACAAACGGTTCAAAAACTAGAGCGAAAACAGTATCAAAAATTGCAAAATTTTCAAAAAAACGTAATTCAGCAATTTAGTAAATTTGAAACTGCTCTTAAACCGTAATGAAATAGAAAACATAATAGATATGAAAAAGATGCGCCTTGACGTTATCTTTCCAACGGCGAATCATTTGCTTTATTCCAATGTGCGGTTTAGAAAAAATCACGAAAATACGTTCGCTGCCACTCGTCATCCGCCGCGCCGTTTTTGAAACTGCTCTTAAACCGCGAGGAATCTCGAAAAGTGTTCAACATAGCGAAGTTGCGCCTAATCCATAGCTTTTCAATGGATATTATACGCCTCGTTCCGATAAACAATCAAACAATTAGAGCGAAAACAGTACCGAAAAAACACTGCGTCTGTTTTTTCCGACGCGGAGTTCACTAGTCTATATTGCAGTGCTCGTCGTCAAAAAGATGCAGTGCACTTGCGTTCAGCGTGCAGTGCGGAAGTGGTGTGTAGAATAGTTATTCTGCTAATATTAGCAGAATATATATATATCCAATTGGATGTACGTTAGCATGAATTATTATTGTTGACATCACCCAAAGGTGAATATGTTTGGAGGCAACATTATAAGCCTCAATCTTTCTGTGTGTCTGATTAAAACTTCATAATCATAAGTATTGCGTGAGTATTAGCAATTGTAGAAGACTATATGATAGTTGAGTATGTGAAGTTTGCTAAATCAAAGCTCTGACATAGACTCTTCCTGAAAGTAAGATGAATTGCAATTGTTTGATGACTAAGAATGAAGTTTGCTAGTTTTCAAGAAAGTTTATGGCCTATGCTTTAACATGTGAATAGCTTGTTACTTGATTATGAAAAGTTTTATGAGATGAACTACTGTTATGGCATATTATCATGCTAGTAAAGGTGATTGAAATTATCATTGATCAAACTTGTGCACCTCTAGCATCCACACTTCATAAATTCTTTCTTTATCATTTTCTTACTCGAGGACGACTAGGAATTAAGCTTGGGGATGCTGATACGTCTCCAACGTATCTATAATTTATGAAGCATTCATGCTATATTATTATTTGTTTTGAATGATTATGGGCTTTAGTATACACTTTTATATTACTTTTGGGACTAACCTATTAACCGGAGGCCCAACCCATATTGCTGTTTTATTGCCTGTTTTAGTATTTTGAAGAAAAGGAATATCAAACGGAGTCCAAACGGAATAAAACCTTCGGCAACGTGATTTTTTGGAAGAATAGCATCCTGGAGACGTGGAGTTCAAGTCAGAAGATACTCGAGGACTCCACGAGATAGGAGGGCACGCCCCCTGTC
>NC_057798.1:648426599-648617423 GCF_018294505.1 Triticum aestivum | reverse complement strand
AGTCCCACGTACCCTAAAAACATCAACGAAGAAGATAGATCGGGAGTTCCGCCGCCGCAAGCCTCTGTAGCCACCAAAAACCTCTCGGGAGCCCTTCCCGGCACCCTGCCGGAGGGGGGATCCATCACCGGTGGCCATCTTCATCATCCCGGCGCTCTCCATGACAAGGAGGGAGTAGTTCACCCTCGGGGCTGAGGGTATGTACCAGTAGCTATGTGTTTGATCTCTCTCTCTCTCGTGTTCTCTCTCATGTTCCCTCTATGGCACGATCTTGATGTATCCCGAGCTTTGCTATTGTAGTTGGATATTATGATGTTTCTCCCCCTCTACTCTCTTGTGATGAATTGAGTTTTCCCCTTTGAAGTTATCTTATCAGATTGAGTCTTTTATGAGAACACTTGATGTATGTCTTGCCGTGCTTATCTGTGGTGACAATGGGATATCGTGTGCCTCTTGATGTATGTTTTGGTGACCAACTTGCGGGTTCCGCCCATGAACCTATGCATAGGGGTTGGCACACGTTCTTGACTCTCCGGTAGAAACTTTGGTACACTCTTTGAAGTACTTTGTGTTGGTTGAATAGATGAATCTGAGATTGTGTGATGCATATCGTATAATCATGCCCACTGAGACTTGAGGTGACTATGGAGTATCTAGGTGACATTAGGGTTTTGGTTGATTTGTGTCTTAAGGTGTTATTCTAGTACGAACTCTTGAATAGATTGATCCGAAAGAATAACTTTGAGGTGGTTTCGTACCCTACCATAATCTCTTCATTTGTTCTCCGCTATTAGTGTCTTTGGAGTGACTCTGTTGAATGTTGAGGGATTGTTATATGATCTATCTATGTTATTATTGTTGAGAGAACTTGCACTAGTGAAAGTATGAACCCTAGGCCTTGTTTCCTATCATTGCAATACAGTTTACGCTCACTGTTATCGCTTGCTACCTTGCTGTTTTTATAATTTCAGAATACAAATACCTTTATCTATCATCCATATTGCACTTGTATCACCATTTCTTCGCCGAACTAGTGCACCTATACAATTTATCATTGTATTGGGTGTGTTGGGGACACAAGAGACTATTTGTTATTTGGTTGCAGGGTTGTTTGAGAGAGACCATCTTCATCCTACGCCTCCTATGGATTGATAAACCTTAGGTCATCCACTTGAGGGAAATTTGCTACTGTCCTACAAATCTGTGCACTTGTAGGCCCAACAACGTCTACAAGAAGAAGGTTGTGTAGTAGACATCAGTGAACTACTCCCTCCTCGTCATGGAGAGCGCCGGGATGATGAAGATGGCCACCGGTAATGGATTCCCCCTCCGGTAGGGTGCCGGAATGGGCTCCCGAGAGGTTTTTGGTGGCTACAAAGGCTTGCGGTGGCGGAACTCCCGATCTAGGTTATTTTCTTGGGGGGTGGGGGTTTCTGTATTTATAGGAGGGTTTCGCATCAAGAACAAGTTAGGGGGACCCACGGGGTGCCCACGAGGCACAGGGGCGCGCCTTCGGGGGGCGCGCCCTCCACCCTCGTGGGCCCCAAGGGAATCCTCTCCGATAACTTTTTGTTCCGGTATTTTTTATATTTTCCAGAAAAAATCTCCGTTGATTTTCAACGCATTCCGAGAACTTTCATTTCTGCACAAAAACAACACCATGGTAGTTCTGCTGAAAACATCATCAGTCCGAGTTAGTTCTACTAAAATCATACCAAAATGTTGATCTTTACAAAGGGGAGAAGGAAGACTTCACTCGCCTTAAATGCCGAGAAGGTTTCTCCATGTATAACCCCATTGACTGGGTGAGTTTTTGATCATTGGCCTCACTCAATCTTTTTCCTTAATTATGCTTAGTCGAGCTTAATCCGTCTACCTCTAACAGGAATGGAGAAAGGTCGTCGTGGGGATCTGCAGCCTACAAAGTTGTTTGTCTTTGAAAAGAAAGGCAAATGATGATACTGCGAGGCCCTCTCCTTCATCAAAGAGGTATAATTTTTTAACACGCGCTCAGTGGATAGATCGGACAATGATGTTTCCAGCTATGCCATATCGTAAGAGGAGCGTACGCCAGCTGTATCCGGAGACCTGGCCGTCCATGCATAGGCTAATCCAGCCCCGGACTCTACCACAACGACTGAGGTTGACGCAGAGGGAATGATGGATTGTCATCTCCCAGAGGATTCAGATAATGTATCCGTCACCAACTCCGAAGTGGAGAGTGCGACGAATCATCGTCGTCGGAGAGCGGCTATGCGCGACCCAAATTTCACCGAAGAGGCATTCAACGCCTTCAGCTCAGTGCATGCATAAATTCGAGCTACTTGGGATGGACTTGCTCGAGCCACTCACCAGCTTCCAAAGGATATGCAGGTAAGAACTTTTGTGCAAATTTAATAATCATATGCCAGTAGCCCCCAAGTCTTGAAGCAGTTGGCCTAATTGATTTAAGGGTCGTTACGTCATCAGGTACTCACGGAGAATAATAACACATTATCCAAGGAGCTAGAAGAATGCCGAACTAAGCTAACTGTTGCCACCGCCGAACTGGAAAATTTAAAGAAATCCAAGATGGCACCTGATGGTAAGCACCACAGTAGCCCGGAAATAAATTTCGTGCCTACAACGATTTTTGCTTAAATATGCATCATTTTGTTGGTAGGGTCAACATATCAGCTGGAGGAGAGGCTAAGGGTTGATCAAGCGGACAAACAACAAGCCGAAGGGCAAGAAGCCGCTGGTCAACTTGTATTAACATGGAGCATTAACGAGAAGAACAAACTACATGATCCAAACATCAAGCAAGCCGAAGAACTGAATGATGTAAGATCCCAACTATCGGATACCGTGAAGGAGAACAGAAAGATCAAAGGCGGCATATTCAGTATGCTCTTTAACCTGACTTTCGCACGGTCCCCTGATGGAAAGTTTTACGAGTTTGTTTCTGTAGGTGTGCTGACTGGGCATCCCGAGGGAGAAGAGTCTGTATTTCAAGGTGACCTGCTATAAGAGCTGTCCAAAGTGCATGAGCAAGCTCGGAAAGCAGTGAGGAACATGGCTAAGGCTTTATGGACATCTGATTCTCCTCCAGGAAGTATGGAGGATCTCGTGAATTTATTCAAGGGAGCTCATCGCCGTTTTGAGCTATGGAAGATATCAGCATGTCGAGAAGGCGCACGAGAGGCCTGGGCCATGGTGAAAACGCGGTACACCGGACTTGACCCGAATCATATGGCCCGGGTCGGACCTCGGGGACCAGATGGGCAAGAAACTTCTATTAGCTTGGTGTACGACCAAGTAAAGATAGCCATTAAGTTTTCTCAACAGGATTGTAAACTAGACAACCTATTAGATGGTCTAGAGGAGGAACAAGTTTTTGAGTCCAAGTAGCCATGCACTTTTATTGGCAAACTTATCTCCAGCCGAATTGTAAAACGATTGTCATGGCAGAATTTCTGCTTCGACCTCCAAAACCCAAGGTTTGGAGTGTTTCCGAATACTATACCGTTGGTAAACACCAAAGTATGTTCGGAAACCAGGAAGTCCGATCATAGTTGCTTCAACAGACAAGTTGTGTTCAGGGAGTTATGTTATATTACATTTGATCGTAAGAAACATCTTCTAGAGAGAATAGTTCCGTTAAGGGTTCCTCTCCCTAGGTCCAGCATGCGTTTTTTTGTGCATGTCGAAGCTGTGATGCTAAAAATCACAGTACACGTTATATTTGGGGGGCTTATATCACAGCGAGGGCAGTTCGTCTTTTTTCCACCGACCAATTATTTCCTTAAGAATGCTAGCTTTCAGCTTCACACGTCTAAGGTACACGTTCGGATGACCCGGCTGTAACAATCGCAGAGGTGCTCCCTTTATGCCTTAGCCGAACAAGCGGGAACGTAGGGCATAAGCACAGGAGCCAGGCAACCCAGCATGGCAAAAACTTAAGTCACAAAGGTGCATATAATGGCGAAAAAAGACGTATATGAGTAGACAACACATATATACAGTGAGCTTGATGCTCGAAAAATAATGATAATAAGCTTCTGTAAAAAGAAGCCCCCAGGTATTGTGGGGTATGTACATTTAAGGATGTATGCCCCTCAAGTGTACGGTTTATCCGAACACGAGCTAGAAGTCGTATAAAAACGAGAAAAAATAAAAATGTGTAAGGGAGAAAAGAAGGAACGAGGAAAAAGGTTTAGGCGTAGAATATTCGGAGCTGGGCAGCATTCCATGGGTTTAGTTCCAAACGATTATCCGAAGCATTGCGAAGGCGATAGGCTCCTCCAGTGAGAACTTCATCTATAATGAAGGGACCCTCCCATTTGGGATTGAGCTTGTCCTTTTTCTTCTCTGGTAGGCGTAAAACGAGTTCACTGACATTATAAGTATTTGCCCGTACTTCCCTGCTTTGATAATGTTGAGCCTGCTGTTGGTAGAATGCGGAACGGGCCTTCACGACATCGCGCTCCTCCTCCAGGCCGTCCAGATCATCCTGCCGATCGAGCTCAGCTTCTCTCTCTTCGTACATGCGCACTCGAGGTGAGTCATGAATAATGTCGCAAGGCAAGACTTCCTCCGCGCCGTACACCATGAAGAAAGGTGTATATCTAGTCGTGTGATTGGGCGTGGTCCGCAGCCCCCAGAGTACGGAATCGAGTTCCTCAACCCAGTGCTTGTCTGATTCTTGTAGAGATCGCACTAGTCTGGATTTGATGCCGCTCATTATCAGGCTGTTAGCCCGTTCGACCTGACCGTTTGTCTGAGGGTGATATACGGAGGCGTAATCAAGCTTGATGCCCAAATTAGCGCACCAAGTTTTCACCTCATCGACCATAAAGTTAGAGCTGTTGTTAGTAATAATACTGTGCGGGACACCATAATGGTATACAACACTGGATATAAAGTCTATCACCGGTCCAGCTTCAGCCGTTTTGACTTGTTTGGCTTCTATCCACTTAGTGAACATGTCGACCATAACCAGTAAATATTTTTTCTTATGGCTTCCCCCTTTAAGGGGTCCAACCATGTCTAGCCCCCAGACCGCAAAAGGCCAAGTAATGGGGATTGTTTGTAGGGCAGTGGGCGGTATATGGCTTTGATTGGCAAAAAGCTGGCATCCAACACAGCGTTGTACGAGGTCCTGTGCGTCTGCTCGGGCCGTGGGCCAAAAGAAACCCGTATGTAAGGCCTTACTTAGAAGGGCCCGAGTTGCAGCGTGATGGCCACCAAGACCAGCGTGTATTTCGGCCAAGAGTTGTTGTCCCTCTTCTTCGGAGATACTTCTTTGAAGGACTCCGGTAGTAGTTTTCTTGTATAGTTCCCCTTCATGAACTTTGTAGGCCTTCGAGCGTCGAACAATACGACAGGCCTCAATCTGATCATCAGGGAGCTCTTTCCTAGTAAGGTAGGTGATGAAAGGTTTAGTCCACAGGGCAATTACAGCCATGATTTTGTGGGCCGATGGTGTTATTTCGATGCCCGAACCCCCGATGATATAGGAACTGTGTTCGGAATCTGGGGGTATGATCGGCTGTGGACCAGTGTTGCCACTCTCGTCCTGCCACACCATGGATGGCTTGAAGAACCTCTCCACAAAGGTGTTAGGTGGGACGGGGTCGCGTTTAATGCCCATGCGAGCAAGGATGTCCGCAACTTGATTACTCTCTCGAGCCACATGATGAAACTCAAACCCTTCAAACCAAGCTGATACTTTGAGTATGGCATTGCGGTAAGCCACCATCTTTGGATCTTTTGTGTCGAATTCTCCGTTTATTTGGGATATTGCAAGGTTTGAATCCCTGCGCACCTCGAGGCATTGTATGCCCATGGAGACGGCCATCCGGAGACCGTGCAATAGGGCCTCGTATTTGGCTACATTGTTGGAGTCTGTATACAGTATTTGGAGCACATAACGGACTGTGTGTCCTATGGGGGATGTCAGGTGGACACCAGCCTCTAGTCCGGCTAGCATTTTAGAGTCATCTAAGTGCATCACCCAGTTGGAATATGTGTCGTACTCTTTAGGGAGTTCAGCCTCTGTCCATTCAGCGATGAAGTCAGCCAACACCTGAGATATAATGGCTCGGAATGGCTAGTAAGTTATTTCAAATGGTAAGAGCTCGATGGCCCATTTGGCAATCCGGCCGGTGGCGTCCCGATTGTTTATAACATCATTGAGTGGTACTTCGGAAGCCACCATGATTGAGCACTCTTGGAAGTAGTGCCGCAGCTTGCGGGATGCCATAAAGACCGCATATGCTATCTTTTGATAATGCGGGTATCGGGATTTGCATGGTGTGAGGACCGTCAATACATAGTATACTAATATTTGGAGTGGGAATTTATGTCCCTCTTCCTCTCGTTCGATGACGAGCACCGCACTCACCACCTGGTGAGTTGCAGATATGTAGAGCAACATCGGTTCGCCGATGTTTGGTGCGACCAAGATTGGGTTGCTCGCTAACAAAGTTTTTATTTCATCCAGTCCGGATGTGGCAGCGCCCGTCCACACGAAGTAGTCGGTGTGTCGGAGCAGGCGATACAATGGCAATGCCTTTTATCCTAATCTGGAGATAAAATGGCTCAAAGCTGCCACGCACCCGACTAGTTTTTGGACCTGCTTGAGGTCTGTTGGTGTTGCCAATTGTGACTGGGCTTGGATTTTGGTTGGGTTTGCTTTGATTCCTCTATTGGAGACAATGAACCCAAGCAGTTTTTCAGCGGGAACGCCGAAAACGCACTTTTTCAAATTGAGTTGTATGTCATATGTTCGGAGGTTGTCGAATGTAAGGCGTAAGTCATCCACCAATGATTCAACATGCTTGGTTTTGATGACTACGTCATCTACATATGCCTCCACAGTCTTGCCGATTTGCTTTTCCAGGCATGTTTGAATCATGCGTTGGTAGGTTGCGCCGGCATTCTTGAGCCCGAAAGGCATAGTGTTGAAGCAGAAGGGCCCATACCGGGTGATGAATGCCGTTGCGGCCTGGTCGGATTCCTTCATCTTAATTTGATGGTATCTGGGGTATGCATCGAGGAAACACAGTGAATCGTGTCCCGCCGTTGCATCAATAATCTGGTCAATGCGAGGTAGTGGGAAGGGCTCTTTAGGGCAGGCCTTATTAAGGTCTTTGAAATCGACGCACAGGCGCCAGAATTATCCTTCTTTGGTACCATGACCAGGTTTGCAAGCCAGTCCGGATGTTTGATCTCTCTGATAAATGTGGCTTCGAGTAGCTTGGCTAGCTCCTCCTCCTCGCTCGCCTCGCCACGCCACGCCTCGCCTCGCCACGGCGCGCCACGGGTTGTGGGAATGAGCCGAGCCAAGGACAAAGCTATGCACATTGTCTATATTTTTTGCTGCTCGGGAAAAATTAATAAGTCATTAATTAAATTAATGGACGCGTTAATTACTTAGCCGTTTTTGATTCTTTTGGATCGTGGGGGTGTTACTTGGACGTGGGGTTTTCTCCATGACCTACCCGGCCCGCATCATATAGTCAGGCATACGTTCACCCTAGCCGCCCCTGCATCGTATGGTTTCACACCACCATTCCAGATCATTGTGCCGCCATGCAAGACTTCTCCATCCCTTCTTTTGGCATGCACCGTGAGAAGGGACAGCGGGCCTCTAGAACCCCGCCTCTCGTGATCCTGTACGGGAGAGGGCGATCAGATTTTTGGGGAGCGCACTCAAGCGACTGCTGACAGCGACGACTTCGCCAATAACAACTTCTTCCCCGAGCTCGGCAACCTCCTCATCAACGACATGGGCAACAACATCAACACTGGCGGTCCTGCTCCCGCTATAATGTATGTGATCTAGTCCTTCTTGTTCGAGATCTTGCTAGAATTCTTAGTTCGAGTATGTGCCCTAGATATGATCTGTTCATCTACTATGCTAGTCCGCATGATTAGTTTAGTCTCTATTCTTGCTGTCATAATTTATTTAGTGCTTATTCAGATTAAATCTCGTAGTAGTTTTCTCACATATTCAACAGATAGTCTCTCCGATGCTTCCACATCTCCATCGAACTTGAGTGATGCCACACATAGGAGTACATGTAGCATCACCATTACACTACATCGCACACCAACGACCATGACACCCACACGACTATGGCAGCTAGTCCACAGACACATTGCATGGCATTGGAAATTCTAACATGTGGTGTTTCAAATTTATTAATCAAACTTACCATGTTGTTCATCGGCATAACGATTTGTGGGGTTGTCGATGCGTGAGATTTGGAATGCATATGGTGGATATTATTACTATCATAAGAAGTAGATACTCATTAAACGAGCTAGTAATACCATATGGATTATTTGCATCTATACAAGGGGATAGGGTATTTGTATCACTTTTGTAGTTAGCAAACTCTTGATAATGATTTGTTCGTAGCAAGAACGATCATGATGGACCGTTAGAAACTTTGTCCTCGGCGGAGTCGTCAAAAAATGTGTTCGCATATGAACACGTCCCCGTGTACCCTCGACACTGAGGGTGATGCACCGCAACTCACATCGAAGAAGCCCCGGCCGTAAGCGCGGTACGTAAGCAATCCAATGGGCTCTTTTCTAGACCCGAAACCTCACACGCCTAGGAGGGACCCCATCTGGACATGCGGCTACTATGGGCTTCCCTAGGTTGATCCAAATATCAAAAATTGTTTTCCTCGATGAAGCGAGGAATTTTCATGTAAATCACTTTTACATTTGAGGTCATCTTAATTAAGATTTCGGTAGTGCTAAAAAACTAGTATCAATAATTTGCTAGCTACGGTTGGATAGCAATTTCGTGTTTGGGCACTGACCAAGCAGCTCGTCCGGATGTTTGGGGCGGATGTGAAGTCCGGACTCTTAGAGCATCTACACGCGCGGTCATCAATCCCACCCCTCAAATACCCGGGGACGCGCTCGGGCGCATTCGTGCGTGCTGACCTGGCACTTCTCAAATTGTGTCCTCCACATCCATGCATCTCATATCCGATACCCTATACTAAGCATGGAATAGATCATCTGCACGGCCTATGAAACAAACATAGATATGCATAATCAAATCACCAAGGAATCTCCAAAAGCTATTCAAAGTTCACATAATTCACATTCACGATAGACAAGTTCTAACTAGAGAATGAAATAACTAGAAATTAACGACATAGACGACGAAGATTCACCACTTCCTCGCCGGACCTTTGCCTTTCCGGTTGCTGACGTAGTTGTAGGCATCCACGGTAGGTGGTGGATCATCGGAGTCATCGGAGGTGGAGCTATGGTCGTCGCCGTCACCAGATAGGAAGTCAGAGATGACAACAAGCCCTTTCATCCGCTAGATGGCCTTGTCCTGCTGGCACTCAGCTTCGCCACCCGAGCCGCCTCCGCCCTGCCCCCGCTGCCTCGTGCTCCCACTCCTCAATGGCAAGTCGGAGCGGGTTCAGATTCTTCCTTCGTAGGCGGCGAGCGTCCATCTCCACTGTAGTCAGCGACCAGCGGAAGAACCAAGCAAGGAGCCACTAGTGCTCGTCGGGTCCACTGGCAACCTGCGTCGGGGTGCACGGATTTCTCTGTCGCGTCCCTCTCCCTTGCCCACTGACTCTAGCAGCGGGCGGTGGGCGCCTCCGATTCTGTTCGGGAATCCAATATCGATTATGACGTGGATCATATCGATTTCTTTTTGAACTTCTATAGGTGAAATTACTTGGAAGTTGAATCGGAGCCCATTTTTCTCTTATTTGCAATTACTTTGGAACTTGGGTTTGATTCTATTTTTCTATCCGAACCCTTTTCCTATTCTTTTGTATATAGTTCTTGATACAATCCCTTTTTTATCTTCTTGTAGATGTTCAGAATGATATTTTGGTTGTGCGAACCAAAAGGAATGATGTTTTTGGATTGTACCAAGTCTGAAACCGGGTGGATTTATTTTTCATCCCATATTTTGTTGGAAATATGCCCTAGAGGCAATAATAAAATGGTTATTATTATATTTCCTTATTCATGATAATCGTTTATTATCCATGCAATAACTGTGTTGATCGTAAACTCAAATGCATGTGTGGATACATAGACAACAACATGTCCCTAGTGAGCCTCTACTGGACTAGCTCGTTGATCAAAGATGGCTATGGTTTCCTAGCCATAGACATGAGTTGTCATTTGATAACGGGATCACATCATTAGGAGAATGATGTGATGGACAAGACACAAACTATAAACATAGCATATGATCGTGTCAAGTTTATTGTGATCGTTTTCTGCATGTCAAGTATATGTTCCTATGACCATGAGATCATGCAACTCACTGACACCGGAGGAATACCTTGTGTGTACCAAACATCGCAACGTAACTGGGTGACTATAAAGGTGCTCTACATGTATCTCTGAGGGTGTCTTGAGTTGGGATGGATCAAGACTGGCATTTGTCACTTCATATGATGGAGAGGTATCTCAGGGCCCTCTCGGTAATATAACATCACAAGAAGCTTGCAAGCAATGTGACTAAGGAGTTAGTCGCGGGATCTTGTATTACAGAATGAGTAAAGAGACTTGTCTGTAATGAGATTGAACTAGGTATGGAGATATCGATGATCAAATCTCGGGCAAGTAACATACCGATGGACAAAGGGAACTGCATACGGGATTAGCGGAATCCTTGACATTGAGGTTCGACCGATAAGATCATCGTAGAATATTTAGGAACCAATATGGGCATCCAGGTCCTACTATTGGTTATTGACCGTAGAGGTGTCTCAGCCATATCTGCATAGTTCTTGAACCCGCAAGGTCTACACACTTAACATTTAGTGACAATATAAGTATAGTTCAGCCATTATGGTGGTTACCGAAGGTTGTTCGGAGTCCCGGATCAGATACCGGATGTGACGAGGAACTCCAGAATGGTCCGGAGGTGAAGATTGATATATTGGACGAAGGGTATTGGAGTCTGAAACTGTTCGAGGGGTCCAGGGTGATGACCAGCCACCCCTTTGCCTTGGGGGCCAAGGCTCCCGGGGGGAGGCGCACCAAAACCCATCTAGTGTTTCCCCCTGGTGGTCGTCGGCTCCCCTTGGGAACCCTAGGGCGCCCCTCCTTCTCGCTTTTCCCTATATATAGAGGGGTCGAGGGAGGGCAGCCGCACCCATCTATGCCAAGGCGCTGCCCTCCCTCTCCCTCGCAGTCCTTCTTCTTCCCCATGAGGCTTGGCGAAGCCCTGCTGGGCTTTCTCCACCACTACCGCCACCACGCCATTGTGCTGCCGAAGGACTCGAGCTACTACTTCACCATCGCTCACTGGATCGAGGAGGTGAAGGCGTCATCAAGCCGTACGTGTGTTGAACGCGGAGGTGTCGTCTGTTCGGCACTTGGATTGGGAGTTCGTGGGACGAATCGTGATTGGATCGCGAAGACGTTCCACTACGTCAACCTCGTTTTCATACGTCTCCAATGTATCTATGATTTATGAAGTATTCATGGTGTTATATTATCATTCTTGGATGTTTTACAATCAATTTATAGCAACTTTATATCATTTTTTGGGTCTAGCCTATTGACATAGTGCCCAATGCTAGTTGCTATTTTTTGCTTGTGTTTTACATTGCAGAAAATCAATACCAAACGGAGTCCAAATGCAGTAAAACGTTTTGGAGATTTTTTTTGGACCAGAAGACATCCAGTGGGCCAGAGAGTACCAGTGGGGTGCCCCTAGTGGGGCACAACCCACCCGGGGCCGCCTGGGGGCCCAGGCTCGCCCTGGTGGGTTTTGCCCACCTCAGTGGCCTCCCGCAACACCTCTTCGCCCTATAGATCGTCAAATATTCCAAAAACCCTCGGGGTAACCCTAGATCAGAAGTTCCGCCGCTGCAAGCCTATGTAGCCATGAGAAACCAATCTAGACCCCGTTCCGGCACTCCGCCGGAGGGGGAGATCATCACCGATGGCCATCTTCATCATCCTGGCGGCCACCATGATGAGGAGGGAATAGTCCACCTTTGGGGCTGAGAGTTTGTACCAGTAGCTATGTGTTTAATCTCTCTCTCTCTCTCTCTCTCTCTCGTGTTCTTGATGGCACGATCTTGATGTATTGGGGGATTTGTTAATATAGTTGGATCATATGGTGTTCCCCCTCTCTATCTTGTTGTGATGAATTGAGTTTTCCCTTTGATATTTCATTTTATCGGATGAATACATTTATGGATTTGAGAGCACTTGATATATGTCTTGCATATGAATACCCGTGGTGACAATGGGGTGTTATAATGATTCGCTTGATATGTGTTTTAGCATTCAACTCGTGGATTCCCGAGGTGACATTGGGGTAATCTATGCATAGGGGTTGATGCACGTTCTCGTCTTTGTTTCTCCGGTAGAAATCTTGGGCCACTCTTTAAGGTTCTTTGTGTTGGATTGAGTATTATGAATCTGAAATTGTTTAATGCATATTCCATAATCAACTCATGGATATTCGCGGTGACATTGGAGTATTTAGGTGACATTAGAGTTGGTTGATGTGTATCATGTGGTGTTATTTTAGTATGAACTCTTGGATAGATTGAACGAAAAGAATAGCTTTGTGTTATTTTAGTATGAACTCTTGAATAGATCGAATGGAAAGAATAGCTTTGAGGTGGTTTTGTACACTACAAACAATTTCTTCTCCGCTAGATAGGAACTTTGGAGTGATTCTTCATCACACCCTGAGGGATGGTTATATGATCCAATTAGATTAACATTGTTGAAAGATTGCACTAGTGAAAGTACGGACCCTAGGCCTCATTTTCAAGCATTGTAATATTGTTTGTGCTCACTTTTGTTACTTGCTACGTTGTTGTTTTTTATTCTTCTCACAACAAAAACCAATATCTACTATCCATATTAAACTTTTATCACCATCTCTACGCCGAACTAGTGCACCTATGCAAATTACCATTGTATTTGGCGTGTTGGGGACACAGGAGACTTTTTATTATTTGGTTGCAGTGTTGTTTGAGAGAGACCATCTTCATCCTACACCTCCCACGGATTGATAAACCTTAGGTCATCCACTTGAGGAAAAATTGCTATTGTCCTACAAAACTCTGCGCTTGGAGGCCTAACACGTGTCTACAAGAATAAAGTTGCATAGTAGACATCACATTTCTTAACGCTTTTGCTTAGTGATCTACAAGGGTATGTAGATGCAATCTCTTCTCTCGTAGATGTCCATCTCCTAGATTGATCTTGGTGAGCGTAGGAAAACTTTTGTTTCCCATGCAACATTCCCCAACAGTGGCATCATGGGCTAGGTCTATGCGTAGATGACATCACGAGTAGAACACAAAGGAGTTTGTGGGCATTGATGCTCAGATTGCTTACTTCCTTGGTATTTTCTTGATTTAGCGGTATTGTGGGATGAAGCGACCCAGACAAACTTTACGTGTTCACGTACATGAGACCGGTTCCGTCGACTGACATGTGACTTTGTTGCATAAAGATGGCTGGTTGGTGTCTATCTCTCCCACCTTAGTTGAATCGGATTCAACGAAGGTGGTCCTTGTAGAAGGTTAAATAGCAACTTGCATATCACCTTGTTGTTTTGCGTAGGTAAGAATAGTTCTTGCTAGATGCCCATAGCAGCCACGTAAAACATGCAACAACAAATTAGAGGACATCTAACTTGTTTTTTGCAGGGTATGTTGTGATATGATATGGCCAAGGACATGATGAAAATATTTGATATATGAGATGATCATGTTTGTAATAGTTTATATCAACTTGCATGTCGATGCATACGGCAACCGGCAGGAGCCATAGGGTTATCTTTAATTATTGTATGACATGCATGTCAATCATTAAGCGCTATGTAATGCTTTAGTTTATCGCTAAACGGTAGCAATAATAGTAGAAGCATGGTTGGCTTGACAACCCCGATGTCGACACAATGATTGAGATCATGATGATGGAGATCATGGTGTCATGCCGGTGACGATGGAGATCATGTCGGTGCTTTGGAGATGGAGATCAAAAGCACAAGTTGATGGCCATATCATGTCACTTATGATTTCCATGTGATGTTAATCCTTTTATGCATCTTATTTTGCTTAGGACGACGGTAGCATTATAAGGTGAGCCCTCACTAAAATTTCAAGATAAATTGTGTTCTCCCCAAGTGTGCACTGTTGCGAAAGGTCGTCGTTTTGAAGCACCACGTGATGATCGGGTGTGATAGACTCTACGTTCGCATCCAATAGGTCCAAGCTAGTTTTGCCCATGCGGAACACTTGGGTTAAACTTGATGAGCCTAGCATGTACATACATGGCCTCGGAACACAAGAGACCGAAAGGTCGAACATGAGTCATATAGTAGATATGATCAACATGGAGATGTTCACCATTGAAACCACCTCATCTCACGTGATGATCGAACTTGGGTTGGAGAATTTGGATAATGTTACACTCGGATGACCAGGGGGATGTCGATTTGAGTGGGCGTTCTTAAGTAATATGATTAAATGAACTCATTATCATGAACAATAGTCTAAAGTTGCCTTTGCAAAATTATGTTGTAGATCAATGGCTCACACAGGAGCTCCCCTGAATTTCAATCTGTTCCTAGAGAAAGCTAAGCTAAAAGATGATGGAAGTAACTTTGTGGACTGGGCCAGTAATCTGAGTATTATCCTCATAGCTGCCCAAAAGGTTTATGTCCTAGATACACCGCTTGGTGTGCCACCCCCTCCAGCAACTGTAGATGTTGTGAACGCCTGGCAGTCGCATGTTGATGACTAATCAATAGTTAAGTGCGCCATGCTGTATGGTTTAGCTCCGGGACTTCAAAGGCATTTTGGACGTCATGGAGCATATGAGATGTTCCAGGAGTTGAAGTTTATCTTTGAGAAGAATGTCGGGATCGAGAGGTGTGAGACCTCCGATAAGTTCTATGCCTACAAGAAGGAGGAGAATGGGTCTGTCAGTGAGCACATACTAAGAATGTCTGGGTACTACAACCGTCCGGCTAAGTTGGGAATTGAGCTCCCGCCATAGGCTGTCACTGACAAAGTTCTTCAATCGCTACCACCTAGCTACAAGAGCTTTGTGTTGAACTATAACATGCAAGGGATGAGTAAGTCAGTCTTCGAGCTATTCGTGATGCTGAAAATCGCTGAGTCAGATATCTAGAAGGAGCATCAAGTCTTGATGGTGAATAAAACCACTAGTTTCAAGAAGAGCAGGGCAAATAAGGGAAACATCAAGTAGTGTGGCAAAGCAGTTGCCCCTCCTCCCATGAAGAAAGCCAAGCCTGGACGCAAGCCAGAAACTGAGTGCTTCTATTGCAAGGGAACTGGCCACTTGAAGCGGAACTGCCCCAAGTATTGGGCCAACAAGAAGGGAGCCAACATCAACAAAGGTAGATATGATATACATGTTATTGATGTATACCTTACCAACTCTTGTTGTAGTGCCTGGGTATTTGATACTGGTTCGGTTGCTCACATTTGCAACTCAAAGCAGGAACTACGGAATAGATGGAGGCTGGCGAAGGACGAAGTGACGATGCGCGTGGGAAATGGTTCCAAGGTTGATGTCATCGCCGTCGGCACGCTCGCTCTTTGATTACCATCGGGATTAGTGATGAACCTGAATAGTTATTATGTAGCGCCTGCGTTGAGCATGAACATTATATCTGGATCTTGTTTAATGCGAGATGGTTACTCATTTAAATAAGAGAATAATGGTTGTTCTATTTATGTGGGTAATATCTTTTACCGTCATGCACCCATTGTGAGGGGTTTATACTTACTGAATCTCGATAGTGAGGACACACATGTTCATAACATTGATGCTAAAAGATGTAGAGTTGATAATGATAGTACCACTTTCCTGTGGCACGGCCGCTTATAGGTCATATTGGTGTAAAGCGCATGAAGAAACTCCATGATGATGGACTTTTGGAGTCACTTGATTATGGATCACTTGACACATGTGAATCATGCCTCATGGGCAAGATGACTAAGACCCCATTTTATGGAACAATGGAACGGGCAAGTGACTTGTTGGAAATCATACATACTGATGTGTGCGGTCCGATGAGCGTTGACGCGCGCGGTGGATATCATTACTTTCTCACCTTCACAGATGATTTGAGTAGATATGGGTATGTCTACTTAATGAAGCATAAGTCTGAAACATTTGAAAAGTTCAAGCAATTTCAGAGTGAAGCTGAGAATCATCTTAACAAGAAGATTAAATTCCTACGATCAGATCGAGGGGAGAATATATGAGTTATGAGTTTAGCTATCACTTAATATAATGTGGAATCGTTTCACAGTTGACGCCACCTGGAACACCACAGCGTAATGGTGTGTCCAAACATCGTAATCGTACCTTATTGGATATTGTGCATTCTATGATGTCCCTTTTCGATCTGCCACTCTTGTTTTGGGGTTATGCATTAGAGATAGTTGCATTCACTTTAAATAGGGTACCATCTAAGTCCGTAGAGACAACACCGTATGAACTGTGGTTTGGCAAGAAACCTAAGTTATCATTTCTTAAGGTTTGGGGTTGTGACGCTTATGTCAAAAGGCTTCAGCCGAAAAAGCTCGAACCAAAGCGGAACAATGTGTCTTCATAGGATACCCAAACGAGACAATTGGGTATACCTTCTATGTTAGATTCGTGGGTAAAGTGTTTGTCTCTAAGAATGGTTCCTTTCTCGAGAAAGAGTTTCTCTTAAAAGAATAGAGTGGGAGGAAGATATAACTTGATGAGGTTGTTGAACCTTTACTTCAACCAATGAGTAGTGCGGTGCAGCAAGATGTTTCTGTGACACCTTCAGTTGAATAGGAAGCTAATGATAGTGATCATGAAGCTTATAATCAAGTTTCTATCGAACCTTGTAGGCCGACAAGGATACGTAGTGCTCCTGATTGGTACAGTAACCCTGTCTTGGAGGTCATGTTGTTGGACAACAACAACGATGAACCTACGAGCTATGGAGAAGCGATGGTGGGCCCGGATTTCGACAAATGGTTAGAGGCCATAAAATCCGAGATGGGATCCATGTATGAAAACAAAGTGTGGACTTTGGAAGTATTACCTGAAGGGCGAAAGGCCATTCAGAATAAATGGATCTTCAAGAAGAAGACGGATGCGGATGGTAATATCACCGTCTATAAAGCTCGACATGTGGCAAATGGGTTTTCACAAGTTCAAGGAGTTGACTGCGATGAGACTTTCTCACCGTAGCGATGCTTAAGCCCGTCGGAATTATGTTGGCAATAGCTGCATTTTTTGATTATGAAATTTGGCAGATGGATGTCAAAACAGCGTACCTTAACGGTTTCTTTAAGGAAGAGTTGTATATGATGCAACCAGAAGGTTTTGTCGATCCAGAGAATGCTGACAAGGTGTGCAAGCTCCAACGATCCATTTATGGGCTAGTGCAAGCATCTCGGAGTTGGAATATTCTCTTTTATGAGGTGATCAAAGCGTTTGGGTTTATACAAGTTTATGGAGAAGCTTGTATTTACAAGAAAGTGAGTGGGAGCTCTATAGTGTTTCTAGTATTATATGTGGATGACATATTACTGAATGGAAACAATATAGAACTTTTGGAAAACGTGAAGGAATATTTGAACAAGAGTTTTTCAATGAAGGACCTTGGGGAAGTTTCTTTCTTATTAGGCATCAAGATCTATAGAGATAGATCAAGACGCTTGATATGACTTTCACAAAGCACATACCTTGATAAGATTTTGAAGAAATTACAAATGGATCAGTCCAAGAAGGGGTTCTTGCCTGTTTTGCAAGGTGTGAAATTGAGTAAGACTCAATGCCCAACGACTACAGAGGATAGAGAAAACATGATGCCGTCCCCTATGCTTCTGCCATAGGCTCGACCATGTATGCGATGTTGTGCACAAGACCAGATGTCTGTCTTGCCATAAGTATGGCCGGAAGGTTTCAAAGTGATCCAGGAGTGGAACACTAGACATCGGTCAAGAATATCCTTAAGTACCTGAAAAGGACTAAGGAAATGTTCCTCGTTTATGGAGGTGATGAAGAGCTCGTCGTAAAGGGTTACGTCGATGCAAGCTTTGACACTGATCCGGATGACTCTAAGTCTCAAACCGGATACATATATGTTCTGAACAGGGGAGCGGTAAGTGGGTGTAGTTCCAAGCAGAGCGTGGTAGCTAATTCTACATGCGAAGCGGAGTACATAGCTGCCTCGGAGGCGGCAAAGTAAGGTGTCTGGATGAAGCCGTTCATGACAGATCTTGGAGTTGTGCCCAGTGCACTGGACCAAATGACTCTGTTGTGTGATAACACTGGTGCCATTGCTCTAGCCAAGGAACCAAGGTTTCACAAGAGGACTAGACACATAAAGCAAAGCTTCAATTCTATCCGCGATTACATCAAGGGGGAAGACATAAACATTTGCAAGATACATATGGACTGAATGTTGCAGATCCGTTGACTAAACCTCTTCCACGGGCAAAGCATGATCAACACCAGAACACTATGGGTGTTAGATTCATTACCATCTAATGCTAGATTATTGACTCTAGTGCAAGTGGGAGACTGTTGGAAATATGCCCTAGAGGCGATAATAAAGTCGTTATTATTATATTTCCTTGTACATGATAATCGTTTATTATCTATGCTAAATTTGTATTGGTCGGAAACTCAAATGCATGTGTGGATACATAGACAACAACATGTCCCTAGTGAGCCTCTACCGGGCAAGCTCGTTATCAAAGATGGCTATGGTTTCCTAGCCATGGATGTGAGTTGTCATTTGATAATGGGATCACATCATTAGGAGAATGATGAGATGGACAAGACCCAAACATAACGTAGCATATGACCGTGTCAATTTATTGCTGTCATTTTCTTCATGTCAAGTATATGTTCCTATGACCATGAGATCATGCAACTCACTGACACCGGAGGAATACCTTGTGTGTACCAAATGTCGCAACGTAACTCGGTGACTATAAAGGTGCTCTACAGGTATCTCCGGGGATGTCTGTTCAGTTGGCATGGATCAAGACTAGGATTTGTCATTCCGTATGATGGAGAGGTATCTCAGGGCCCTCTCTGTAATAGAACATCACAAGAAGCTTGCAAGAAATGTGACTAAGGAGTTAGTTGCGGGATCTTGTATTACGGAACGAGTGAAGAGACTTGCCGGTAATGAGATTGAACTAGGTATGGAGATACCGACGATAGAATCTTGGGCAAGTAACATACCGATGGACAAAGGGAACTGCACACGGGATTAGCAAAATCCATGACATTGAGGTTCGACCGATAAGATCTTCGTAGAATATGTAGGAACAAATATGGGCATCCAAGTCCCGCTATTGGTTATTGACCGTAGAGGTGTCTTGGCCATATCTGCATAGTTCTCGAACCCACAGGGTCTACACACTCAATGTTTAGTGACGATATAAGTATAGTTCAGTCATTATGGGGGTTACCGAAGGTTGTTCGGAGTCCCGGATGAGATCCCCGACATGACGAGGAACTCTGGAATGGTCGGGAGGTGAAGATTGATATATTGGACGAAGGGTATTGGAGTCCGGAATTGTTCCGGGGGTAAAGGGTGATGACCAGCATCACCGAAAGGGGTTTCCGGGGGGGCGAAAAGTGTTGGGTGCCATGGGCCAAGGGGCGGGGGAAACCCATCCCACTAAGGCCTGTGCGCCCCCTCACCCTTTCCCAACGGGTGGGGCGCTCCCCTAGGGCAGCCACCCCCTTTGCCTTGGGGGCCAAGGCTCCCGGGGGGAGGCGCACCAAAACCCGTCTAGGGTTTCCCCCTGGTGGCCGCCGGCCCTCCCTAGGGAATCCTAGGGCACCCCTCCTCCTCCCTTCCCCATATATATAGAGGGGTAGAGGGAGGGCAGCCGCACCCATCTATGCCACGACGCTTCCTCCCTCTCCCTCGCAATCCTTCTTCTCCGTGAGGCTTGGCGAAGCCCTGCTGAGATTTCTCCACTACCACCGCCATCACGCCGTCGTGATGTCGGAGGACTCAAGCTACTACTTCACCATTGCTCGCTGGATCAAGGAGGTGAAGGCGTCATCAAGCCGTACGTGTGTTGAACACGGAGGTGCCGTCCGTTCGGCACTTGGATCGGGAGTTCGCGGGAAAGATTGTGATTGGATCGCGAAGACGTTCGACTAGATCAACTGATCTACAAGGGTATGTAGATGCAATATCTCCTCTCGTAGATGTCCATCTCCTAGATTGATCTTGGTGAACGTAGGAAAATTTTTGTTTCCCAAGCAACATTCCCCAACATATTTTTCTATTCTATTTTTTACTAGGAATAGCAATCTTAGATGGATCTAAATGTTATTTAGATTTCATTGCTATATTTAGTATAATTGTTATATGAAGCTTTTTTTTAACGAGGAAACAACGTCATGCACGTGATGGCGGGCAGAGTGGGCATTAGCACCCACCGCTGCCCACTCGGAGCAGCGACCGGTGGGGGATGGGGACGGAGAAGGGGCCGGAGCAGACTATGTTGCCCTTGCGGAGATGCGTGCGGGCCAAAAGAGGCCAACTCCGTCATCCGCGCTGCGCCGGCATGGGACCGGCGATGGTGCAGATTCAGAGTTGCCTCGTGTTCACCTTGGACCGCTCCAGCGTAATGCGGAGAGCCAGCTCCTCCTCGGCATCAAGGTCAGAGCCCGAGTGATTATCGGAGCTCGACATCTCACCGGATGTCGTCGGGCTCGATCAAAATCGGAGAGGGGATAGGAGGGGAAGGGGTGAGAGAGGAGTAGAGTGTGCTAGGATTCAAAGAGGGGACATATTGGAGTTTTTGTGGGAACATCGTGGGTCGGTGTGGGTCGGGCTAACATGGCGAACACGCACGAGAGCGCCCAGGCCGCCCCATATCAGCCCTACATTTGGGTTGGATATGAGCGGCGCTGAAAAACTTGGGCGTTTGAGGTCGTTTTGAAGCATCTGGGTGGGTCATCGAACGGTCAGTTACACGGGTTAGAAATTTTTGGTAGGCTTTTACTATTTTCTATAGAGTGGTTGTTTCCTATTATGGTTGGATGGAAAGTGATTTTTTTAAATACTCGATGGCAAGTTGGTAATTTCGCGTCTGGGCACTAACTTGGCAGACTGTTCATGCGTTTCGGGTGGATACTATGCCTGGTTGTGGAGGCTCTTAGGGCATGCCAACGGTATGCTTCAAACTTGTTGCCCCATGGTCCAGCTAGGCTCGGATGCCAGCGTGAATCAGGTATAGTAGCCTCGTAGTATGTCAGAGTGGCTTGCACAGGAGACTGTTGCTTCATGAGGAAAAGAAGAAGAAAAAAAGAAGAGGGAGAGGGATCTTGAAGACCGACGCCTTAGTCACCTATTCCGCGCAACCGCCTCCTCCCTAAAAAATTATGGTGCCTCTGCCTCCCGTCGGCGCCGTCGCCAATCCGCCTCGTCTCCGGTGGCCTTAGGGCCATGGGGGCATGGTGGATCCCGGCCTTTGCCTGTGGGAGGGCTTCGTTTTTAGATGTGTATTTCGAGGTTTGTTAGAGTTTGTGTCCTGCTCAGGAAGGCGACGCGGCAACGTCTCCCTGAAGATGGAATAAGGTTCTATCCCGCCTAGCCCCCATTCCGGTGGTGCATCTAACATCGTTGGTGGACGTGTGGAGGTGTGTCTCCGGTGGATCTACTTCTATTGGATTTGCTCGGATATGTTCGTCGTTCGTCTACTTTTCGTGTCTTTGGGTTGGATCCTTCCTATCTATGTTTTTTCATCGGCGGCGGCTGTTGTTCTGGTGCGTTGGTCTTATGGGGCCTTAGCACAACGACTTGTCGACTGTCTACTACAACAAGTTTTGCCCGGTTTTGGTGAGGGAGGGGCGATGGAGGCGCGCCTTCATCTCGCTCAATGCTTAAAGTCCTTGCTAGGTGGTCTATGAATCTAGATGTAATTTTTATTATTTATGTTGTTCATTGTACTACCATGATTGAAGATAAATAAATCGGATGTTTTCCCTCAAAAAATGAAGAGAGAGAGGAAAAGGAGGTGAGAGATAATGATGGGTGGGGAGGAAGACGATTACCATAGCAAGGCCCATACTCATGACCGCTTCAGATTTAGGCGTTGAGTGAAAATAAACCAGACGGGCGCCTCACTTTTTTCTGTCTAGCTGGATGGGCTGGGGCATCAGTATGAGGCATCAAACAGGCTCCTCAAACTAGTTCAAACACCCGGGCGCTCCATCCGATCACTGACCGGTCACGAAAACCTGACCTAGACGGGCGCCTCAAACGGGCCTCAAATACCCGGGCTGACCGACATCCCTCATATCCAGCCCAAATATGGGACAGATATGGGGGACGCCGTGTAGGACTGACGATGGGGTCCCATGCGGAATCTCCGGAAACCCGGCGGTCCGACGGTCGCTTCCTCCGTCGTTGCGGTGTGAACGCCACGTGGCGTCGCTCCGGCTCATCTCCCGAGGCCAAGCCCAGCTATTTAAGCCGGTCGGCGTCCCCAACCTTAGCCCATCCACTTCCTCCCTCTCTGCGCCACCACCTGAGCCCGTCCGCCTCCTCTCTTCCACGCTCTCCGGCATCGCCATGGTCCGGCGGAAGATCACTACCCTCAACTCGGTGCGCTGGAGGCAGATCGCGGAGGCGATCCAGGCAAGGCGTGCCTCCCGCATTGTTGCGGGGTTGCCACAGACTCGCCGGAGGAGGAGGAGGAGGAGGAGGAGGAGGAGGAGGAGCTGCCAGAGGAGGAGGAGGGAGAGCAGCTGCCGGAGCCAATAGAAGTGGCGGATCTGGAGGATGATGAGGTGGAGCAGTCTGCTCCGGTGTTCAACAGGGCGAAGGCGGAGTTCGCCGTCGCCTAAGCCACGGAGATGGCGGAGCAGTAGGCCATCCTGGAGTCCATCCAGGACGAGGCCTATGTGGAGACCAACCGGTAGTTCCTCCGACAAGAGCAGTCGGTGTCCAACGCGCTCTTCGCCGAACTTGACGTGGAGATAGAGGAGGAGGAGGCTGGAGCGGAGCAGCCGGAGGAGCCGTAGCTGCAGCTGCCGCCCATGTACCTGGAGCCGGGCATGAAGATAGTCGACATCTTCGACGAGGAGTAACTAGATCATGTACGTAGTAGATAGATTTTTTTTTTTTGCATTCTTTAATGGATCTGAGCATCTAGCATGAGATGTCCGGATGCAGTTCTGTTAATTTGAGGAGTGTCCGATCACTGCTAGCAGACGCGTCCGAGCACATCCACGGAAGTTTGATGGTCATTAACCCCATTAAGAGGTGTTAGAATGGTGGCCAACTAGCTACGCCATGTGACGCATGCTGGTTGGTCACAATGAGAAAGTATTTTTTTAGAATTGTTTTAAATGAAAGAAAGATTTTTTTAGAGAAGTTTTTCTATTTTTAATTTTTTTTAAGGTAAACATTTAGGCCCGGCGCACCGGCCGAAGCATCGGCCAGTCGCGTCCACGCGCGCACGCTCCCAACGAAGCAACCTGCGACACGTAGGATGCGGGGGGCCATCTACGCTGCCTCTTCCCTATTTCTTCCACCTCCCGCATCTCTGCTCTCCAGCGCGCCCGCGGCTATTCCTCTTCTTCTCCTGCCCCCTTTCTGTTGATCCTCGCTGCTCCCCAGCGTGCCCGCGACTATTCCGCTTCTCCCCCTCCTCCCTCTCTGCTGGTCCCCGCGCGTGTTGCTAGCGCGCTCATGGCGGAGACCATGAACGACGACGAGGAAGGCACCGTGGCATACTTTCGTCCATGTCCTTGTTTCCTCCCCTGCGGTCAAGTGCTGCGGCCGGCTAGACCCGGAGCTACAACCACGCCCAATTTTTGCTGGAACCGGTGACCGTGGCGAAGTGTCGGGTCATGGCAGCATTTTTGACTGGTGGACCGGGGGTGCTGCAACCGCAACCTGTTTTTGCTGGAATCGGCTAGGAGGTTTGCTGGAACCAGCACCCAAAAATGCTACTACCGGAGTTCGTCCTACTCAACAGCGAGACTTTGCTACAACCACGTCCTATTTTTGCTATCACCGGTGACTTTTTTTGCTGCATCCATGCACGGTGGCGTTGTTTGACGGTGGCGATGCCTTTTGTTTTGCTACAACTATCTAAGAGTTTTGCTGGAACCGGTGTACAAATTTGCTGGAACTAGCTTTTTCTTTTATTCGACGGTGACCATGGTGACCATGGCGACCACGGAGGTTGAGCTGATTTGCTGCAACCGGCAAACAAAAAGCTACCACCGTTGAGCTGATTTGCTACGATAGGGAATGACGGAGCGCTCAGCGTACACCCGTGCAGGGAGCTTCAATGGCGAGGACGACGGGACGATGCACCTGAATGCTGCAAGTTGCAACACCCCGGTGAAAGAAGCTGCCACCATAGGCAGCAAAAGCTGCCACGACGGCGAAGGGGTGCAGTGACCATGCCTTGAGATGCGCGGCGAAGGGGTGAGGCGGCCATGGCTGGAGATGTGCGATGAAGAGGTGCTGCGGCCATGGCCGGGAGATGTGCAGTTGGTAGCGCGTGTAGGCTGGCCGCTGCGGGTCGTTCCCCTTTTTACTTCCGGCGAGGAGTGCGCTCGTGGGGAAGGAGAGAGTTGACTTTTGGCGAAGGGATAAGGCTAATCTGATGGCCAGCAGCGTTTGCATCTGACGGTTCGGACTTGACCGGCCAAACCCCTGGCCGGTCCGCCGGCGCGTAGTACTGGCCTTTTTTTAACATGATGGTGATGGTGAGATAGGCATAGCTTTCTCTCAAGCGGCCCGCAATGGCGGGCATCAACCACTAGTATTTGTCATATGCGGCCGTAGATGCTATTATGCACGTAAATTTCGCATCAGGTAGACAAAATCTAGTATAGTCATCGAAACAGTCAGTTCAAGTGCCGCCGTACACCTTAAACACTGCTAAACGAGCAGCACGAAGCTTCGAGGCGACGCAATCAACAACTCCCCCCTATGCCGCCGGCAGCGGGCAGCGAACAGCGAGACAAATCAATTCTCCGCTGGCTTTCGTATTCACCGTCCGAACAGGAACAGCGGTGACCGGCCGGTACCTCCATCCCGATCCAGACACACGTAGCACGTCGACCAATAATACAATACTCCGCCCCCACGCAGATCTCCCGCGAATCTGCCTGGACCGGACCGCTGCCGCCGCCGCCGTGCCAGGCAAGGAAGACGCGGTGCAAGTGCGGTGCGGCGGCCCCCTCCTCCGGATTATTTTTGCAAAATAAAAAAACGAGACCGCTTCCCTTTCTCCCGCGTCCCCGTCAGCCCGTCGACGTCCCAACACGTAGGCCGCACCGCACCGCGGGCCACGCGGCCCGCCGCGAGACCCGGCCCCACGCGGCGGCGGGGCCGGGGCGTGGCCCGTGCGCGCGCGCGCGTTGGGAAATTGCATGCTCGGACGTCGTCGGGTCGGGTCGGGTGGTGGAGAGCGATCAGGGTGGGCGGACGGGGACGGCGATACCGTTGGCTCACTCGCGGCCGCAGCAGCGCCGTTGCTGTCTGTCTGTGGCCGGGCGCACGGAACTAGCACCACCGAATCGCACGCACGCACTAGCGCGCCCGCACCACCACCGGCCGGTCGCTTTGCAGCGGCACTTGACGCGAAAACACACGACCGACCAAGTAGTACCTCAGGCCCAGTCAGTGGACCGAACCGAAGGCACGGAAAGCTAAGGAGACTCCTCCGTAGAAGGAGACGCGATTTTCCGTATGATCCGGTAATTACCTTTCGCCGCTGCAAAGCAGATTAAATCCGTGGACATTGGTAACTGTTGCTCTCGGTATAAGCCAAGAAGGGCCACGTGCATTTGGTCTAAAGACGGGCGCAATTCGTGGCACATACGAATACCGAACCAACTAACGCTGGCGTACATGTACGCCGAGAGGAAAACGAGATGTAAAACGTGCGCGATTACCATTCCATGGATCCACGGCCAGAATAAAAAGTTGTAAAGAGCTAGTACACGCCGTGAACTAACGGCACTACGCGTAGAGAATCGGAGTACCTCACCCTAACCAAACCGGCACTGCTCAGTATAGTACAGACTGACCAAGCGACCAACCAACCACACCGCACCTGCACTGCACTTGCGCACCAGTACACACCCCACCAAATAATCGAAAGTGCAAAAGAAAAAGAAAAAACAGAGGGACAGAGGTATTAGCGGAGGAACAGACGGCGCAGGGCGGCGCGTCCACCTCCCCTCCTCTGGCTGGCTGTGGGTCAAACCGCCCCTCCCGCCGGCTCCTCCACGCCTCCCGCCTCCGCTATTAATACCGCGCCCCCCCATCGCCTCTCCTCCCCCAGCTCCAACCAGCCAGACCAACCAACCAACACCGCACCGCGCCACCGCAACAACAACCGCCGCGCACGGTCGAACACTCGGCGCTCCGCTCCCCATGGCTCCCAAGAACGCGCTCCCCGTCGCCGTCGCCGCCGCCGCAGACGGCGGCATGGAGCCCAGGTTCCGCGGCGTGCGGAAGCGGCCGTGGGGCAGGTACGCGGCGGAGATCCGCGACCCGGCCAGGAAGGCGCGCGTCTGGCTCGGCACCTTCGACACCGCCGAGGCCGCCGCGCGCGCCTACGACGCCGCCGCGCTCCACTACCGCGGGCCCAAGGCCAACACCAACTTCCCCGTCGGCACCGTCGCCGCCTACACGCACATCCCGCTCCCGCCGCCCAAGGCGCTGGCCGTGAGCCCCAGCAGCAGCACCGTCGAGTCGTCGTCCCGGGACACGCCGGCCGCGGCGCCCGCCGCTCCTGCTGTTGCTGCCCCCGCGGCCCCGCCGGCGCTCGACCTGAGCCTGGCGATGCCGACCATGGTGGCGGCGCAGCCGTTCCTGTTCCTGGACCCCAGGGTCGCGGTGACCGTGGCCGTGGCAGCGCCGGCGCCGGCGCCGGCGCCGTGCCGGTCAGCGGCGATCAGCGGCATGAACAAGGTGGCGTCCCACGAGGAAGAGCAGAGCGACACCGGGTCGTCGTCATCCGTGGTGGACGCCTCGCCGGCCGTGGGCGTGGGGTTTGACCTGAACCTGCCGCCGCCGGTGGAGATGGCATAGGAGATGGACCGATCTCGGTCGCCCGATGACGACGCGGCCCGGAAGTAAAGCAAGCTCTCTCGTGGTAGAATTTAAAGTTTAGAAGAATGGCGTGTACTAGTAAGAGGTTAATCGGCCGTTTAATTGCCAGGATCGATCCATCGATGGATAAGGGTAAGTAGGTGTACATAGATCGCGTGCGTGCGTGCGTTTTTTGCATGGGGAGGCAGGTAGCATGAGAAACATCCATCTATCTGCTCCCAATGTTACTTACAATTTCCTTAAAAGCAAGGGGAAAAGGACAAAAAAGGAAGAAGCCAGTAGTAGAGCATTTTGTTCTTCAGTGTACAATATTGATCTCTCTCTGATTAATGTGAAATTTATGATTTCCATTCCATTCTTAACCGTGTGTTGTTTTTATTTCTTCGGTGTATGGCTGTTGTGCATGATTATGGTTTATCTCTGATTAGTCGATCTGTCTTGACTACTTACTGGCATGCTAACAGTAATCATAATATGGTTCTTTTGGGTATCTACTAACTTGTTTTTCGAAATAAACTGGTTCGATCATCGAAAAGGTAGCAAGTTCTTATGTTCGGACTAGCAAAAGAAACAACTCCGTGTTATTGTGTTAGTACCGTGCAGAGAAGTTCAGTCCCTCTGGTATGACTGCTGAAGATTACCCCTACAAAGGCACGTTCATCGTCCTCCCGAGTCCCGACTGCAAAAGCGCAGAATTGCGGACGCTGGTGATACGCGTCGTTGAATTGAACGGCCTCGTGTGTCGACGAAACTGCGTAGCGCGCCTGCTCCGCCCGGCGACCGACAGCCCACACGGACTGACACGCGGGGCATCCCGAGAGGAGGGCGGGGGAAACCGCGGCGGCGACTTGGAGCCGACGACGCGCGGTGCATGGCCCGCCCCCCGCGTGGAGCAGGGGTCCCCCGAAAGGAACGAACGAGTCCGCCCGTACACACACACGGCGCGCGGACCGGAGAGCGATCGCGTGACTCGCGTCGCGTCGCCAGGCAGCAGAGCGAGTGAGAGTCACGCGGTCGCGCGATCCCGCGCCGCAACCGCAACAGCCGGCCGCGCACGTTTGACGCCGTCCTGCCTGCCACCTCCCTTTAGCTTCGGAGCGCGGCAAAGCTCGGCTCCCGTGGGTCCCCGCTTCCACCGTGTGCTCGCGTCGTCGCGCGGTGCCGTTGGCCCGATATACTGTCTAATCTTTGTTTAGCACGGCACGGGCACGATCGCGGATGTGATAGTGTACGTAGCTGGTTGTGCAAAGCGAAGGCTGCTGCGTCCACTAGTCCGCTATGAGTGGAGGGAAGCTGTTGCAAGAGGAAGCAAGCAAGCATATTCACTTTACATAAGAACGCTTCAAGGTGGGCCAGCAAGGAGACAAAATTAGACATGAACAGGACAGCCGGATCATACCGCCGTCAACGCCTCCCTCTTGCGATCAGCGATGGGCGGTGCGCCTGGTCTCCGACCTTCATGCCCCTGCCCTCCTGATTTTCCGGCGAGGGGTCCTGGTCCGGCGAGGTCGAGCGCGACGACTGCTCCTCCTCAACGATCAGGGCGTGTGTGTCGACGCGCAGGCAGTGCGGCCGGAGGAGGAAATCGAGGAAGGTATGGAAATCTTGTTCCCGTGCCATTTACGTTGGGGGGGAGGAGGCTAAAGGGACGCACGGCCCAAAAGATATTCTCTAAAACAACGTATTACGAGCTAGGTTTATTCAACTCGATCACCTTGTGGTGATCCCATCGGCAATGTCGACCTCGTTGGCGGTACGTGGAGGTGTGCAGGGGCAGATGGCGTGCGTGGGCGGTGGTGATGTGTGGAGGTGGGGAGAGGCAGACCGCACGTGGGGCGACGACGACGCTTGGAGAGCAGGCGGCGTGCGTGGCCCGGCAGAGCCCTAGGGTTTGAATCGCCATACCTAGCGCCGCTCGTACCAGCCCTGCCATGGGGTTTGACGCAGACGTCAAGGCCAGGTTTGAAGGCGGCGTCGGCTCCTCTCGGATCTTGACATCGACGATAGCGGGCCTCGGTGGCAGCTCCTCTTGGACCTCGGCAATGGCGGCAGCGGATCCCCACGGATCTCGGCGTTGGCCAAGGGCTCCGCTATGGCGGCTGGGCATCTTGGCGATCGAACGAGGAAACAAGTGTTGGAAATATGCCCTAGAGGCAATAATAAAATGACTATTATTATATTTTCTTGTTCAAGATAATTATCTATTATTCATGCTATAATTGTGTTATCCGGAAATCGTAATACATGTGTGAATAAATAGATCACAACATGTCCCTAGTGAGCCTCTAGTTGACTAGCTCGTTGATCAACAAATAGTCATGGTTTCCTGACTATGGACATTGGATGTCATTGATAACGAGATCACATCATTAGGAGAATGAGGTGATGGACAAGACTCAATCCTAAGCATAGCACAAGATCGTGTAGTTCGTTTGCTAGAGCTTATCCAATGTCAAGTATCATTTCCTTAGACCATGAGATTGTGTAGCTCCCGGATACCGTAGGAGTGCTTTGGGTGTACCAAACGTCACAACGTAACTGGGTGACTATAAAGGAATACTACAGGTATCCCCGAAAGTATATGTTGGATTGACACAGATCGAGACTGGGATTTGTCACTCCGTATGACGGAGAGGTATCTCTGGGCCCACTCGGTAATGCATCATCATAATGAGCTCAATATGACCAAGGGGTTGGTCACGGGATCATGCATTACGGTACGAGTAAAGTGACTTGCCGGTAACGAGATTGAACGAGGTATTGGGATACCGACGATCGAATCTCGCGCAAATAACGTACCGATTGACAAAGGGAATTGTATACGGGATTACTTGCATCCTCGACGTCGTGGTTCACTCGATGAGATCATCGTGGAACATGTTGGAGCCAATATGGGTATCCAGATCCCGCTGTTGGTTATTGGCCGGAGAGCTGTCTCGGTCATGTCTACGTGATTCCCGAACCCGTAGGGTCTACACACTTAAGGTTCGGTGACGCTAGGGTTGTAGAGATATTAGTATGCGGTAACCCGAAAGTTTTTCGGAGTCCCGGATGAGATCCCGGACGTCACAGGGAGTTCCGAAATGGTCCGGAGGTGAAGATTTATATATAGGAGGTCCAGTTTCGGCCACCGGGAAAGTTTCGGGGGTCACCGGTATTGTACCGGGACCACCGGAAGGATCCCGGGGGTTCACCGGGTGGGGCCACCTATCCCGGAGGGCCCCATGGGCTGAAGTTGGAACCATGTTGGGGAACGTAGTAGAAATTCAAAAAATTTCCTACGTAACACCAAGATCTATCTATGGAGAGACCAGCAACGAGTAGAAAGGGGAGTGCATCTACATACCCTTGTAGATCGCTAAGCGGAAGCGTTCAAGTGAACGGGGTTGATGGAGTCGTACTCGTCGTGATTCAAATCACCGATGATCAAGTGCCGAACGGACGGCACCTCCGCGTTCAACACACGTACAGCCCGGTGACGTCTCCCATGCCTTGATCCAGCAAGGAGAGAGGGAGAGGTTGAGGAAGACTCCATCCAGCAGCAGCACAACGGCGTGGTGGTGGTGGAGGAGCGTGGCAATCCTGCAGGGCTTCACCAAGCACCTACGGGAGAGGAGGAGGTGTCACGGGAGGGAGGGAGGCGCCAAGGGCTCAGGTGTGGATGCCCTCCCTCCCCTCCACTATATATAGGGGCAGGGGAGAAGGGGGAGGCGCAGCCTTGCCCCCTACTCCAAGAAAGGGGTGCGGCTAAGGAGGGGGGAGGAGTCCATCCTCCCCAAGGCACCTCGGAGGTGCCTTCCCCCTTTAGGACTCTCCCCTTTTTCCTTTATCTTGGCGCATGGGCCTCTAGGGGCTGGTGCCCTTGGCCCATGTAGGCCAAGGCGCACCCCCTACAGCCCATGTGGCCCCCCGGGGCAGGTGGCCCCACCCGGTGGGCCCCCGGGACCCTTCCGGTGGTCCCGGTACAATACCGATGACCCCGAAACTTGTCCTGATGGCCGAAACAGGACTTCCTATATATAAATCTTTACCTCCGGACCATTCCGGAACTCCTCGTGACGTCCGGGATCTCATCCGGGACTCCGAACAACATTCGGTAACCACATACAAGCTTCCTTTATAACCCTAGCGTCATCGAACCTTAAGTGTGTAGACCCTACGGGTTCGGGAGACATGCAGACATGACCGAGACGTTCTCCGGTCAATAACCAACAGCGGGATCTGGATACCCATGTTGGCTCCCACATGTTCCACGATGATCTCATCGGATGAACCATGATGTCAAGGACTCAATCGATCCCGTATTCAATTCCCTTTGTCTATCGGTATGTTACTTGCCCGAGATTCGATCGTTGGTATCCAATACCTTGTTCAATCTCGTTACCGGCAAGTCACTTTACTCGTTCCGTAACACATCATCCCGTGATCAACTCCTTGGTCACATTGCGCATATGATAATGTCCTACCGAGTGGGCCCAGAGATACCTCTCCGTTTACACGGAGTGACAAATCCCAGTCTCGATCTGCATAAAACAATAGATACTTTCGGAGATACCTGTAGTGCACCTTTATAGTCACCCAGTTACGTTGTGACGTTTGATACACCCAAAGCACTCCTACGGTATCCAGGAGTTACACGATCTCATGGTCAAAGGAAGAGATACTTGACATTGGCAAAGCTCTAGCAAATGAACTACACGATCTTTTGTGCTAGTCTTAGGATTGGGTCTTGTCCATCACATCATTCTCCTAATGATGTGATCCCGTTATCAACGACATCCAATGTCCATAGCCAGGAAACCATGACTATCTGTTGATCACAACGAGCTAGTCAACTAGAGGCTCACTAGGGACATATTGTGGTCTATGTATTCACACGTGTATTACGATTTCCGGATAATACAGTTATAGCATGAATAAAAGACAATTATCATGAACAAGGAAATATAATAATAATACTTTTATTATTGCCTCTAGGGCATATTTCCAACAGTCTCCCACTTGCACTAGAGTCAATAATCTAGTTCACATCGCCATGTGATTAACACTCACAGGTCACATCGCCATGTGACTAATACCCAAGAGTTTACTAGAGTCAGTAGTCTAGTTCACATCACTATGTGATTAACACTCAATGAGTTTTATGTTTGATCATGTTGCTTGTGAGAGAGGTTTTAGTCAACGGGTTTGAACCTTTCAGATCCATGTGTGCTTTACAAATCTCTATGTCATCTCCTAGATGCAGCTACCACGCTCTATTTGGAGCTATTCCAAACAACTGTTCTACTTGGAGCTATTCTAAATTATTGCTCCAATATATGTATCCGGTCTCTCTGCTCAGAGCTATCCGGATAGGTGTCAAGCTTGCATCGTCGTAACCTTTACGATGAACTCTTTTACCACCTCCATAATCGAGAAAATTCCTTAGTCCACTAGTTACTAAGGATAACTTTGACCGCTGTCCTGTGAGCCATTCTTGGATCACTCTTGTACCCCTTGACTGACTCATGGCAAGGCACACTTCAGGTGCGGTACACAGCATAGCATACTGAAGAGCCTACGTCTTAAGCATAGGGGACGACCTTCATCCTTTCTCTCTATTCTGCCGTGGTCGAGCTTTAAGTCTTAACTTCGTACCTTATAACTCAGGCAAGAACTCCTTCTTCGACTGGTTCATCTTGAACACCTTCAAGATCATGTCAAGGTATGTGCTCATTTGAAAGTATTATTAAGCATTTTGATCTATCCTTATAGATCTTGATGCTCAATGTTCAAGTAGCTTAATCCAGGCTTTCTATTGAAAAACACCTTTCAAATAACCCTATATGCTTTCTAGAAATTCTACATCATCTCTGATCATCAATATGTACTCATCAGAAATTCTATAGTGCTCCCACTCACTTCTTTGGAAATACAAGTTTCTCATAAACTTTGTACAAACCCAAAATTTTGATCATCATCAAAGCAAACATTCCAACTCCGAGATGCTCACTCCAGTCCTTAGAAGGATTGCTGGAGCTTTGCATACCTTTTAGCATCCTTAGGATCGACAAAAACTTTCTGATTGTATTACATACAACCTTTCCTTACGAAAACTGGTAAGGAAACTCATTTTGACATCCGTCTGCCAGATTTCATAAATGCAGCTAATGCTAACATGATTCCGACGGACTTAAGCATCGCTACGGATGAGAAAATCTCATCGTAGTCAACTCCTTGAACTTGTGAAAAACTTTTTGCCACAAGTCGAGCTTCATGGATGGTGACATTACCATCCACGTCCGTCTTCTTCTTAAAGATCCATTTATCTTAATGGCTTGCCGATCAATGGGCAAGTCCACCAAAGTCCATGGATCCGTTCTCGGATTTCATGGCCTCGAGCCATTTATCGGAATTCGGGCCCACCATCGCTTCTCCATAGCTCGTAGGTTCATTGTTGTCTAGCAACATGACCTTCAAAGACAGGATTACGTACCACTCTGATGTAGTACGTATCCTTGTCATCCTACGAGGTTTGGTAGTGACTTGATCCGAAGTTTCATGATCAATATCATAAGCTTCCACTTCAATTGGTGTAGGTGCCACAGGAACAACTTCCTGTGCCCTGCCACACACTAGTTGAAGAGACGGTTCAATAACCTCATCAAGTCTCCACCATCCTCCCACTCAACTCTTTCGAGAGAAACCTTTCCTCGAGAAAGGACCCGATTCTAGAAACAATTCATATTGCTTTCGGATCTGAATTAGGAGGTATACCCAACTGTTTTGGGTTTCCTATGAAGATGCATTTTATCCGCTTTGGGTTCGAGCTTAATCCTGAAACTTTTTCACATAAGCGTCGCAGCCCCAAACTTTTAAGAAACGACAACTTAGGTTTCTCTAAACCATAATTCATACGGTGTCATCTCAACGGAATTACGCGGTGCCCTATTTAAAGTGAATGTGGTTGTCTCTAATGCCTAACCCATGAACGATAGTGGTAATTCGATAAGAGACATCATGGTACGCACCATATCCAATAGGGTGCAACTATGATGTTCGGACACACCATCACATTATGGTGTTCCAGGCGGTATTAATTGTGAAACAATTTCCACAATGTCTTAATTGTGTGCCAAAACTCGTAACTCAGATATTCATCTCTATGATCATATCATAGACATTTTATCCTCTTGTCATAATGATCTTCTACTTCACTCTGAAATTATTTGAACCATTCAATAATTCAGACTTGTGTTTCATCAAGTAAATATTCTCAACATCTACTCGAATCATCTGTGAAGTAAGAACATAACGATATTCACTGCATGCCTCAGCACTTATTGGACTGCACACATCAAAATGTGTTGCTTCCTAACAAGTTGCTATCTTGTTCCATCTTACTGAAAACGAGGCTTTTCAGTCATCTTGCCCATGTGGTATGATTTGCATATCTCAAGTGATTCAAAATCAAGTGAGTCCAAACGATCCATTTGCATGGAGTTTCTTCATGCATATATACCAATAGACATGGTTCGCATGTCTCAAACTTTTCAAAAATGAGTGAGTCCAAAGATCCATCAACATGGAGCTTCTTCATGCGTTTTATACCATTATGACTTACATGGCAGTGCCACAAGTAAGTGGTACTATCATTACTATCTTATATCTTTTGGCATGAAAATGTGTATCCCTACGATCAAAATTCAATAAACCATTCCTTTAGGTGCAAGAGCACTTATTCAGGTTTAATACTAATCTTGATGGTAGAGGGAGCGTGCGATGTTAGATCACATCAAACTTGGAAACACTTCCAACACGTATCGTCAGCTCACCTTTAGCTAGTCTCCGTTTTATTCCGTAGCTTTTATTTCGAGTTACTAACACTTAGCAACCGAACCGGTATCTAATACCCTGGTGCTACTAGGAGTACTAGTAAAGTACACATTAACATAATGTACATCCAATATACTTCTATCGACCTTGCCAGCCTTCTCATCTACCAAGTATCTAGGGTAATCTTGCTCCAGTGGTTGTTCCCCTTATTACAGAAGCACTTAGTCTCGGGTTTGGGTTCAACCTCGGGTTTCTTCATTGGTGCAGCAGCTGATTTGCCGTTTCATGAAGTATCCCTTCTTGCCCTTGCCCTTCTTGAAACTAGTGGTTTCACCAACCATCAACAATTGATGCTCCTTCTTGATTTCTACTTTCGCGATGTCAAACAACATGAATACCTCAAGGATCATCATCTCTATCCTTGATATGTTATAGTTCATCACGAAGCTCTAGCAGCTTGGTGGCAATGACTTTGGGGAAACATCACTATCTCATCTGGAAGATCAACTCCCACTCGATTCAAGTGATTGTTGTACTCAGACAATCTGAGCACAAGCTCAACGATTGAGCTTTTTTCCCTTAGTTTGTAGGCTAAGAAAATTGTCGGAGGTCTCATACCTCTTGACGTGGGCACGAGCCTGAAATCCCAATTTCAGCCCTCGAAACATCTCATATGTTCCGCGATGTTTCAAAAACGTCTTTGGTGCCTCTACTTAAACCATTTAACTGAACTATCACGTAGTTATCAAAACGTGTATGTTCGATGTTCGAAACATCCACAAACGACGTTTGGGGTTCAGCACATTGAGCGGTGCATTAAGGACATAAGCTTTCTACTGATCGCATAATCGCTACTATCAACTTTCAAACTATATTTTCTCTAGGAACATATCTAAAACAGTAGAACTAAAGCGCGAGCTACGACATAATTTGCAAAAGGTCTTTTGACTATGTTCAAGATAATTAAGTTCATCTTATGAACTCCCACTCAGATAGACATCCCTCTGGTCATCTAAGTGATCACATGATTCGAGTCAACTAGGCCGTGTCCGATCATCACGTGAGACGGACTAGTTATCATCGGTGAACATCTTCATGTTGATCGTATCTACTATACGACTCATGCTCGACCTTTCGGTCTCCGTGTTCCGAGGCCATGTCTGCACATGCTAGGCTCGTCAAGTTAACCCTAAGTGTTTTCGCTGTGTAAAACTGTCTTACACCCGTTGTATGTGAACGTAAGAATCCATCACACCCGATCATCACGTGGTGCTTAGAAGCGACGAACTGTAGCAACGGTGCACAGTTAGGGGAGAACACTTCTTGAAATTGTTGTAAGGGATCATCTTATTTACTACCGTCGTCCTAAGTAAACAAGATGCATAAACATGATAAACATCACATGCAATCAAATAGTGACATGATATGGCCAATATCATTTTGCTCCTTTTGATCTTCATCTTCGGGGCTCCATGATCATCATCGTCACCGGCATGACACCATGATCTCCATCATCATGATCTCCATCATCGTGTCTTCATGAAGTTGTCACGCCAACGACTACTTCTACTTCTATGACTAACGCGTTTAGCAATAAAGTAAAGTAAGTTACATGGCGTTCTTCAATGACACGCAGGTCATACAAAAAATAAAGACAACTCCTATGGCTCCTGCCGGTTGTCATACTCATCGACATGCAAGTCGTGAATCTATTACAAGAACATGATCAATCTCATACATCACATATATCATTCATCACATCCTTTTGGCCATATCACATCACATAGCATACCCTGCAAAAACAAGTTAGACGTCCTCTAATTGTTGTTTGCATGTTTTACGTGGCTGCTATGGGTTTCTAGCAAGAACGTTTCTTACCTACGCAAAACCACAACGTGATATGCCAATTGCTATTTACCCTTCATAAGGACCCTTTTCATCGAATCCGTTCCGACTAAAGTGGGAGAGACTGGCACCCGCTAGCCACCTTATGCACCAAGTGCATGTCAATCGGTGGAACCTGTCTCACGTAAGAGTACGTGTAAGGTCGGTCCGGGCCGCTTCATCCCACAATACCGCCGAAACAAGATTGGACTAGTAACGGTAAGCATATTGAACAACATCAACACCCACAACTACTTTGTGTTCTACTCGTGCAAAGAATCTACGCAATAGACCTTGCTCTGATACCACTGTTGGGGAACGTAGCAGAAATTCAAAAATTTTCCTACGTAACACCAAGATCTATCTATGGAGAGACCAACAACGAGTAGAAAGGGCAGTGCATCTACATACCCTTGTAGATCGCTAAGCGGAAGCGTTCAAGTGAACGGGGTTGATGGAGTCGTACTCGTCGTGATTCAAATCACCGATGATCAAGTGCCGAACGGACGACACCTCCGCGTTCAACACACGTACAGCCCGGTGACGTCTCCCATGCCTTGATCCAGCAAGGAGAGAGGGAGAGGTTGAGGAAGACTCCATCCAGCAGCAGCACAACGGCGTGGTGGTGGTGGAGGAGTGTGGCAATCCTGCAGGGCTTCGCCAAGCACCTACGGGAGAGGAGGAGGTGTCACGGGAGGGAGGGAGGCGCCAAGGGCTCAGGTGTGGATGCCCTCCCTCCCCTCCACTATATATAGGGGCAGGGGAGAAGGGGGAGGCGCAGCCTTGCCCCCTACTCCAAGAAAGGGGTGCGGCTAAGGAGGGGGGAGGAGTCCATCCTCCCCAAGGCACCTCGGAGGTGCCTTCCCCCTTTAGGACTCTCCCCTTTTTCCTTTATCTTGGCGCATGGGCCTCTAGGGGCTGGTGCCCTTGGCCCATGTAGGCCAAGGCGCACCCCCTACAGCCCATGTGGCCCCCCGGGGCAGGTGGCCCCACCCGGTGGGCCCCCGGGACCCTTCCGGTGGTCCCGGTACAATACCGATGACCCCGAAACTTGCCCCGATGGCCGAAACAGGACTTCCTATATATAAATCTTTACCTCCGGACCATTCCGGAACTCCTCGTGACGTCCGGAATCTCATCCGGGACTCCGAACAACATTCGGTAACCACATACAAGCTTCCTTTATAACCCTAGCGTCATCGAACCTTAAGTGTGTAGACCCTACGGGTTCGGGAGACATGCAGACATGACCGAGACGTTCTCCGGTCAATAACCAACAGCGGGATCTGGATACCCATGTTGGCTCCCACATGTTCCACGATGATCTCATCGGATGAACCACGATGTCAAGGACTCAATCAATCCCGTATTCAATTCCCTTTGTCTATCGGTATGTTACTTGCCCGAGATTCGATCGTTGGTATCCAATACCTTGTTCAATCTCGTTACCGGCAAGTCACTTTACTCGTTCCGTAACACATCATCCCGTGATCAACTCCTTGGTCACATTGCGCATATGATAATGTCCTACCGAGTGGGCCCAGAGATACCTCTCCGTTTACACGGAGTGACAAATCCCAGTCTCGATCCGCATAAAACAATAGATACTTTCGGAGATACCTGTAGTGCACCTTTATAGTCACCCAGTTACGTTGTGACGTTTGATACACCCAAAGCACTCCTACGGTATCCAGGAGTTACACGATCTCATGGTCAAAGGAAGAGATACTTGACATTGGCAAAGCTCTAGCAAATGAACTACACGATCTTTTGTGCTAGTCTTAGGATTGGGTCTTGTCCATCACATCATTCTCCTAATGATGTGATCCCGTTATCAACGACATCCAATGTCCATAGCCAGGAAACCATGACTATCTGTTGATCACAACGAGCTAGTCAACTAGAGGCTCACTAGGGACATATTGTGGTCTATGTATTCACACGTGTATTACGATTTCCGGATAATACAGTTATAGCATGAATAAAAGACAATTATCATGAACAAGGAAATATAATAATAATACTTTTATTATTGCCTCTAGGGCATATTTCCAACAAACCAGCCCCTGGTGGGCTGGTGCTCCCCCCTTGGGCCTCCCCCTGTGCCTAGGGTTGGAAACCCTAGGGGTGGGGGGCGCCCCACTTGACTTGGGGGGCAAGTCCCCCCCCCTTGCCCCCCTCCCCTTGAGATTAGATCTCTAAGGGTCCGGCGCACCCCCTAGGGCCCCTAATATAAAGAGGGGGAGGGAGGGATGCACACCCTAGTCCCTGGCGCCTCCCTCTCCCCCCGTACCACCTCTCCCTCTCGCTGAGCTTGGCGAAGCCCTGCCGAGATCGCCGCTACTTCCACCACCACGCCGTTGTGCTGCTGGATCTCCATCAACCTCTCCTTCCCCTTGCTGTATCAGGAAAGGAGGAGACGTCTTCCCCAACCGTACGTGTGTTGAACACGGAGGTGATGTCCATTCGGCACTAGGATCTTCGGTGATTTGGATCACGACGAGTACGACTCCCTCAACCCCGTTCTCTTGAACGCTTCCGCTCGCGATCTACAAGGGTATGTAGATGCACTCCTATCTCTCGTTGCTAGATGACTCCATAGATTGATCTTCGTGAAGCGTAGAATTTTTTTATTTTCTGCAACGTTCCCCAACAGTGGCATCATGAGCTAGGTCTATGCGTAGTTTCTATGCACGAGTAGAACACAATTTTGTTGTGGGCGTAGATTTTGTCAATTTACTTGCCACTACTAGTCTTATCTTGTTTCGGCGGCATCGTGGGATGAAGCATCCCGGACCGACCTTACACGTACGCTGATGTGAGACAGGTTCCACCGACTGACATGCACTAGTTGCATAAGGTGGCTAGCGGGTGTCTGTCTCTCCCACTTTAGTCGGATCGGATTTGATGAAAAGGGTCCTTATGAAGGGTAAATAGAAATTGGCATATCACGTTGTGGTTTTGGCGTAGGTAAGAATCTTTCTTGCTAGAACCCTATAGCAGCCACGTAAAAACATGAACAATAACTAGAGGACGTCTAACTTGTTTTTGCAGTATATGCCTTGTGATGTGATATGGCCAAAAAGGTTGTGATGAATGATATATATGTGATGTATGAGATTGATCATGTTCTTGTAATAGGAATCACGACTTGCATGTCGATGAGTATGACAACCGGCACGAGCCATAGGAGTTGTCTTAATTATTGTATGACCTGCGTGTCAATGAATAAACGCCATGTAATTACTTTACTTTATTGCTAAACCGTTAGCCATAGTAGTAGAAGTAATAGTTGGCGAAAAACTTCATGGAGACACGATGATGGAGATCGTGATGATGGAGATCATGGTGTCATGCCGGTGACGAAGATGATCATGGCGCCCCGAAGATGGAGATCAAAGGAGCAATATGGTATTGGCCATACCATGTCACTATTTGATTGCACATGATGTTTATCATGTAGTTGCATCTTATTTTCTTAGAACGACGGTAGTAAATAAGATGATCCCTCATAATAATTTCAAGAAAGTGTTTCCCTAACTGTGCACCATTGCGAAAGTTCGTTGTTTCGAAACACCACGTGATGATCGGGTGTGATAGATCCTAACGTTCACATACAACGGGTGTAAGCCAGATTTACACATGCAAAACACTTAGGTTGACTTGACGAGCCTAGCATGTACAGACATGGTCTCGGAACACAAGAGACCGAAAGGTCGAACATGAGTCGTATAGAAGATACGATCAACATGGAGATGTTCACCGATGATGACTAGTCCGTCTCATGTGATGATCGGACACAGCCTAGTTGACTTGGATCATGGATCACTTAGATGACTAGAGGGATGTCTATCTGAGTGGGAGTTCATTAAATAATTTGATTAGATGAACTTAATTATCATGAACTTAGTCTAAAAACCTTTGCAAAATGTCTTGTAGATCAAATGGCCCACGCTCATGTCAACCTCAACTTCAACGCGTTCCTAGAGAAAACCAAGCTAGAAGATGATGGCAACAACTATACGGACTGGGTCCGGAACCTGAGGATCATCCTCATAGCTGCCAAGAAAGCATATGTCCTAGAAGCACCGCTAGGTGAAGCACCCATCCCAAAGAACCAAGACGTTATGAACGCTTGGCAGTCGCGTGTTGATGATTACTCCCTCATTAAGTATGGCATGCTTTACAACTTAGAACCGAGGCTCCAAAAGCGTTTTGAGAAACACGGAGCATATGAGATGTTCGAAGAGCTAAAAATGGTTTTCCAAGCTCATGCCCGGGTCGAGAGATATGAAGTCTCCGACAAGTTCTACAGTTGTAAGGTGGAGGAAAATAGTTCTGTCAGTGAGCACATACTCATGATGTCTGGGTTGCACAACCGCATGTCCCAGCTGGACATTAACCTCCCAGACGAGACGGTCATTGACAGAATCCTTCAATCGCTCCCACCTAGCTACAAGAGCTTTGTGATGAACTATAATATGCAGGGGATGGTTAAAACTATTCCTAAAGTATTTTCAATGTTGAAATCAGCGGAGGTGGAAATCAAAAAGGAACATCAAGTGTTGATGGTCAATAAAACCACTAGTTTCAAGAAAGACAAGGGTAAGAAGAACTTCAAGAAGGACGACAAGGGAGTTGCCGCGCCCGGTAAGCGAGTTGCCGGGAAGAAGCCAAAGAATGGACCCAAACCTGAGACTGAGTGCTTTTATTGCAAGGGAAGCGGACACTGGAAGCGGAACTGCCCCAAATACTTAGCGGACAAGAAGGCCGGCAACACTAAAGGTATATTTGATATACATGTAATTGATGTGTACCTTACCAGTACTCGTAGTAGCTCCTGGGTATTTGATACCGGTGCGGTTGCTCATATTTGTAACTTAAAACAGGAGTTGCGGAATAAGCGGAGACTGGCGAAGGACGAGGTGACGATGCACGTCGAAAATGGTTCCAAGGTCGATGTGATCGCCGTAGGCACGCTACCTCTACATTTACCTACAGGGTTAGTTTTAAACCTCAATAATTGTTATTTAGTGCCAGCTTTGAGCATGAACATTGTATCTGGATCTCGTTTAATACGAGATGGCTACTCATTTAAATCCGAGAATAATGGTTGTTCTATTTATATGAGAGATATGTTTTATGGTCATGCCCCGCTGGTCAATGGTTTATTCTTAATGAATCTCGAACGTGATGTCACACATATTCATAGTGTGAATACCAAAAGATGTAAGATTGATAATGATAGTCCCACATATCCGTGGCACTGTCGCCTTGGTCACATTGGTGTCAAACGCATGAAGAAGCTCCATACAGATGGACTTTTGGAGTCTCTTGATTTCGAATCATTTGACATGTGCGAACCATGCCTCATGGGTAAAATGACCAAGACTCCGTTCTCCGGAACAATGAAGCGAGCAACCAACTTATCGGAAATTATACATACTGATGTGTGCGGTCCAATGAGCGTTGAGGCTCGCGGTGGCTATAGTTATGTTCTCACTCTCACTGATGACTTAAGTAGATATGGGTATGTCTACTTGATGAAACACAAGTCTGAGACCTTTGAAAAGTTCACAGAATTTCAGAATGAGGTAGAGAATCAACGTGACCGAAAAATGAAGTTCTTACGATCAGATCGTGGAGGAGAATATTTAAGTCACGAATTTGGTATGCACTTAAGGAAATGTGGAATCGTTTCACAACTCACGCCACCTGGAACACCTCAGCGTAACGGTGTGTCCGAACGTCGTAATCGCACTCTATTGGATATGGTGCGATCTATGATGTCACTCACCGATTTACCGCTATCATTTTGGGGATACGCTCTAGAGACAGCTACATTCACTTTAAATAGGGCAACGTCTAAATCCGTTAAGACGACACCGTATGAATTATGGTTTGGGAAGAAACCTAAGCTGTCGTTTCTAAAAGTTTGAGGATGCGATGCTTATGTCAAGAAACTTCAACCTGAAAAGCTCGAACCCAAGTCGGAAAAATGCGTCTTCATAGGATACCCTAAGGAAACCAATGGGTATACCTTCTACCTCAGATCCGAAGGCAAGATCTTTGTTGCCAAGAACAGGTCCTTTCTGGAGAAAGAGTTTCTCTCAAAAAAAGTAAGTGGGAGGAAAGTGGAACCTGATGAAGTACTACCTCTTGAACCGGTAAGTAGCGCAGTTCAGGAAGATGTTCCTGTGGTGCCTGCACCGACTAGAGAGGAAATTAATGATGATGATCAAGGTACTTCGGATCAAGTTACCACTGAACCTCGTAGGTCCACAAGGACACGTTCCACACCAGAGTGGTATGGCAACCCTGTCCTGGAAATCATGTTGTTAGACAATGTTGAACCTTCGAACTATGAAGAAGCAATGGCGGGCCCAGATTCCAACAAATGGCTTGAAGCAATGCAATCCGAGATAGGATCCATGTATGAAAACAAAGTGTGGACTTTGATAGACTTGCACGATGATCGGCGAGCGATAGAAAACAAATGGATCTTTAAGAAGAAGACAGACGCGGATGGTAATGTTACCATCTATAAAGCTCGACTTGTCACTAAGGGTTATCGACAAGTTCAAGGGGTTGACTACAATGAGACTTTCTCTCCCGTAGCGAAGCTGAAGTCCGTCCGAATCATGTTAGCCATTGCCGCATACTATGATTATGAGATATGGTAAATGGATGTCAAAACGGCATTCCTTAATGGCTATCTTAAGGAAGAACTGTATATGATGCAGCCGGAAGGTTTTGTTGATCCTAAGAATGCTAACAAGGTATGCAAGCTCCAGCGATCCATTTATGGGCTGGTGCAAGCATCTCGGAGTTGGAACATTCGCTTTGATGAGATGATCAAAGCGTTTGGGTTTATGCAGACTTATGGAGAAGCCTGCGTTTACAAGAAAGTGAGTGGGAGCTCTGTAGCATTTCTCATATTATATGTAGATGACATACTTTTGATGGGAAATGATATAGAACTTTTGGACAGCATTAAGGCCTACTTGAATAAGTGTTTTTTCAATGATGGACCTTGGAGAAGCTGCTTACATATTAGGCATCAAGATCTATAGGGATAGATCGAGACGCCTCATAGGTCTTTCACAAAGCACATACCTTGGTAAGATATTGAAGAAGTTCAATATGGATCAGTCCAAAAAGGGGTTCTTGCTTGTGTTGCAAGGTGTGAAATTGAGCTCGGCTCAATGCCCGACCACGACAGAAGATAGAGAAAAGATGAGTGTCATCCCCTATGCCTCGGCTATAGGGTCTATTATGTATGCCATGCTGTGTACCAGACCTGATGTAAACCTTGCCATAAGTTTGCTAGGAAGGTACCAAAGTAATCCCGGCAAGGAACACTGAACAACGGTCAAGAATATCCTGAAGTACCTAAAGGGTTACGTCGACGCTAGCTTCGATACAGATCTGGATGACTCTAAGTCACAAATCGGATACGTGTATATTTTGAATGGTGGGGCAGTAAGCTGGTGCAGTTGCAAGCAAAGCGTCGTGGCGGGATCTACATGTAAAGCGGAGTACATGGCAGCCTCGAAGGCAGCGCATGAAGCAATATGGATGAAGGGTTTCATCACCGACTTAGGAGTCATACCCAATGCGTCGGGGCCGATCACTCTCTTCTGTGACAACACTGGAGCTATTGCCCTTGTCAAGGAGCCCAGGTTTCACAAGAAGACCAGGCACATCAAGCGTCGCTTCAACTCCATTCGTGAAAATGTTCAAGATGGAGACATAGATATTTCCAAAGTGCATACGGATCTGAATGTCGCAGATCCGTTGACTAAACCTCTTCCGCGAGCAAAACATGATCAACATGAGAACTCTATGGGTGTTCGATTCATCATAATGTAACTAGATTATTGACTCTAGTGCAAGTGAGAGACTGTTGGAAATATGCCCTAGAGGCAATAAAAAATGATTATTATTATATTTCCTTGTTTAAGATAATTGTCTATTATTCATGCTATAATTGTGTTATCCGGAAATCGTAATACATGTGTGAATAAATAGACCACAACATGTCCCTAGTGAGCCTCTAGTTGACTAGCTCGTTGATCAACAGATAGTCATAGTTTCCTGACTATGGACATTGGATGTCATTGATAACGAGATCACATCATTAGGAGAATGATGTGATGGACAAGACCCAATCCTAAGCATAGCACAAGATCATGTAGTTCGTTTGCTAGAGCTTATCCAATGTCAAGTATCATTTCCTTAGACCATGAGATTGTGTAGCTCCCGGATACCGTAGGAGTGCTTTGGGTGTACCAAACGTCACAACGTAACTGGGTGACTATAAAGGTATACTACAGGTATCCCTGAAAGTATCTGTTGGGTTGGCATGGATCGAGACTGGGATTTGTCACTCCGTATGACGGAGAGGTATCTCTGGGCCCACTCGGTAATGCATCATCATAATGAGCTCAATATGACCAAGGGGTTGGTCACGGGATCATGCATTACGGTACGAGTAAAGTGACTTGCCGGTAACGAGATTGAACGAGGTATTGGGATACCGACGATCGAATCTCGCGCAAATAACGTACCGATTGACAAAGAGAATTGTATACGGGATTACTTGAATCCTCGACGTCGTGGTTCATTCGATGAGATCATCGTGGAACATGTGAGAGCCAACATGAGTATCCAGATCCCGCTGTTGGTTATTGGCCGGAGAGCTGTCTCGGTCATGTCTATGTGATTCCCGAACCCGTAGGGTCTACACACTTAAGGTTCGGTGACGCTAGGGTTGTAGAGATATTAGTATGCAGTAACCCGAAAGTTGTTCGGAGTCCCGGATGAGATCCCGGACGTCATGAGGAGTTCCGGAATGGTCCGGAGGTGAAGATTTATATATAGGAGGTCCAGTTTCGGCCACCGGGAAAGTTTCGGGGGTCACCGGTATAGTACCGGGACCACCGGGTGGGGCCACCTATCCCGAAGGGCCCCATGGGCTGAAGTGGGAAGGGAATCAGCCCCTGGTGGGCTGGTGCGCCCCCCTTGGGCCTCCCCCTGCGCCTAGGGTTGGAAACCCTAGGGGTGGGGGCACCCCACTTGACGTGGGGGGCAAGTCCCCCCCTTGCCCCCCCTTGATATTAGATCTCTAAGGGGTCGGCGCACCCCCTAGGGCCCTATATAAAGAGGGAGGAAGGAGGCTGCGCACCCTAGTCCCTGGCGCCTCCCTCTCCCCCCGTACCACCTCTCCCTCTCGCTGAGCTTGGCGAAGCCCTGCCGAGATCGCCACTACTTCCACCACCACGCCGTTGTGCTGCTGGATCTCCATCAACCTCTCCTTCCCCTTGCTGGATCAAGAAGGAGGAGACGTCTTCCTCAACCGTATGTGTGTTGAACGCGGAGGTACTGTCCGTTCGGCACTAGGATCTTCGGTGATTTGGATCACGACGAGTACGACTCCCTCAACCCCGTTCTCTTGAACGCTTCCGCTCGCGATCTACAAGGGTATCTAGATGCACTCTTCTCTCTCGTTGCTAGATGACTCCATAGATTAATCTTGGTGAAGCGTAGAATTTTTTTATTTTCTGCAACGTTCCCCAACAACAGGCCGAAGGGAGTCGAGGGGAGCCTCGGTGGCTGATTTTTTTTGTTAAAACAGGGAAACAACATTTACAATACATTTAAATGGGGAAACAATATAAGGAATTTTCTCATTATGATACGTGAACACGGGAGGGCGTGGCTTCGACGGTTGTGTTTTTCCCTAGTGGAGCTAAGTATGGAAGGGAATCGATGGGGGAAATAAATTGAAGAGGGAGGTGATCTGTTTGGAAGCTGATCTCATGTATATGGTATTATTTCTGAATTATTAATTACCAAATAGTTACATAATTTAATTGAATCGACACCTGTCAAAGCAAGCACGAATAAATGGAAGGAGTATCAGACGCGATTAAATTTTAAGTGCGAAGAAGAAAAAATTAACATGGGAGTGGGACGAAAATAAACCAGACGAAAATTAATCAGTAAGAAAACCATGGATGCTATTTTACCAACTGAGACATTAGGAGTAGAGATTTTTTAGGGGCGCCTAACAAAAAATTGATGTTGGTAGTTGTCGTGATTGGCGTTGCCGCAAGCGCGGCATGCTAGTGGTTGGTTAGCCTCAGGGGGGTGTTTGTTTACAGGAACTTTTTGGTGTAGGGACTAGAAAAAGTCCCTCTTAGAGACTTTTTAACCAAACATGACACACTACTAGGGACTAAAAGTTGATTTTTGGGACTAAATGAAAAGACTCTCAAGGAGAGTCTTTTTTGAGATTTTTTGGGACTTTTTCAACAATGCCCCTTCCTGTATCCATTGCCCCGCCGCCACATGGTGTTGTTTGGTTGTTATTTTTCTGTATACTAGGGGTAACATAGTCATTTAACAACCTCTAGGGAGGGGACTAGAAATTTTTTAGTCCCTGAAAACAAACAGGAAAAGACTTCTTAGGGACTAGGGACTTTTTTGTTGGGATTAGAAAAAGTCCTAGAACTTATGAACCAAACAGGGCCTTACTTCTCAGTTTGATTTCCCTTTCAAAGAGGAGCTTTCTTTCTTGAAGCTTCGAAACTAACCATGTCAAGGTGCCGAAAAAGGTGGTTGTATTTCAGGGGCTTGCCCTTCTTTTGGAAACCAGGAGGCTTTTTAACAAGCGAATAGCCCCGAATATTCTGTGAAAATAACGTTTACCTGGCAGTCAAATTGCTAATATCCCACCCCGGCGGGGAGAACAGCTTTCTTTTTCTGCAGAAAAGCTGGAGCGAGTGAGACGATGGTCACCCCTCGACTCGAGTCAGACTTCTCTTCACCGTCAAGGCACCGGATCGAGCACGGAGTACTTCGTTCAGGCTGTTCACAATGGGGAGGAACTTAGGAGTAACATCACACACTCCAATACAACTTTGCTTATGTGGCACATATTTAATGAAGAGAGAGGTGCTTGTGGTAACTAGCTAAGTTACCGGAACATCACACACTCCAAGAAACAATGAGTCTATAACCTAATAAATTCATCGTTGCATGACACTACATAGATGTTCCTACCCACTATGGAGGTAGTAACATAGTCTAGGAAAGTGTGTAAGTTACTAGCTTATGTTCTTGCCCATTGTGACCAGCCTCAGGAATACCGCTGTCCTTTTCGGCCCTGAACCCGAGCGAGCCGGCCGGCCAATGAGGAATCAGCACGTGTCAACACGGGCCCACAGCTGGCAGGCGTCGGCGGCTTTGGGTTGGATGCGACGGCGCCGGGCAGAATAAAATAAGTAACCAACGGATCAGGAGCCGCGCGCTGCCTGCTGGCATGGGAGGCAGGTGCGTAGAACCGATCGAGTAGCGCCGTGCCGCGAGCGCTCCAGCTGAGGCGGCGCCGAACCTAGTTGCCCGGTGGCCCACGCGCGCTTCTACGGTGGAAACAAGGTGCGTCCCGTGGCCGTGCCCCCCACCCAGCCAGCCAGCCGCCGCCGACGACGACGAAATTGTGCACGCAACGGCAGGTCAACAATGCGTGCCATCGGATTCGCTAGATTCGATGGCCAGCTATCCAACGCAACCCGCGCGGTTAACCCTTCGTGCAGCGCATGGTTTCCTCCCTCTTCCATCCCAACAGGCCAAGAGCGACACGTCGAAGCCGCATGGGCAATTCCACGCACGGCAGAATTTAGGTGCCTCGGCGGACGGCGCGGTCTCCTGCCGCTCACGTAGGCTCCTGCCTGCTCTTGCCCGAGCGGCCGGGTAGCACGGCTGCTCCTCCCCGGCGACCGGCAGCCACACGTACCGAGACGGTGGAGATCGGACGGGTGACGCGCGTCGGCGTGGCCGCGGAGGACAACCGCGGCAACGTCTGGGAGGCGACGACGAGGCGCGGTGTCGCGTGGAGGAAGGTCCGTGCAACCGGGGCCGGTAGGAACGAACGAGTCCGCACGTACGTACACACGGCGGGCGTCCAGGCAGGCAGGTGCAGTGGGGCAGAGGGTCACCGGTCGCGCGCTCGCGCTCTCCCACGCCGCAACGCAACAGCAACAGCCTGCCACGCACGCACGCCCACCCTCGTTTCACGCACGCCTTCCCGTCTGTCGCCCTACTAGGCTACCAGCTTCCTTCGGAACGCGGTAAACCCCAGCTCCCACAGCCCTGGCCGAGCTACACATGATCGACGCGTGGGCCCCATTCTCCAGCTCGATGGTCGTGCGGTGGTGCCGATGCCGCTGCCATTGCCCGGCCGGTATATCTTTGTTCAGCACGGCACCGGAACCGGTGGAGTGGTTCATTGTTCACTCTTTGATCTGCGAAGGCTGCTCTGTCCACGACTGTTTCTGCTGCGGCTGGATGGATTCTCTTACAGGCAAGCAAGCGAGCATATCGTGTCAGCTTTACTACTCCCACTACTTGAGTTGATTCGATGTAAAAACGGCAGCAGTAGTTGTTGACGGACTTGCAGCTTTGCCCACGAACCAAGTGGCTAGCTCTACTCTCTTTTTTTCTCCTTGCCGGAGGAGCATTGCTTGCTGTCTCGTTAGTTCGGTCGATGCTAACCAAGTCAAGCTGCATACATGAAGCTGTCTTTCTTTGGGAAACCAACCTGTTTGGAAGGTTTTATATCCTGTGGGCGCCGAATATACAGCGTACGAACATTTCGCAGTCAGTTTACCGATGTTGCTTGCTTCCCCAGCAGCCCGCGAAAGCACGGCGGCTTTTTTGAGCGGAAAAAGCTGTGGCGAAATGGAAACAGCGAGAGGCTCTCGCCTCGCCTCGGGTCAGTCTCCACCGCGCGTCAGTCAAGGCATCAACTCAAGTGCTTGGGCGAAGAACGCTGCCTTTTTTCCGGTTCTGAACCTCAGCCAGCCGTCCGGCCATACAGGGATGGGCACGCGTCGACGCGGGCCCACTGATGGCAGGCGCCGGCGGCTTTGGATCGGGCGGCGCCCGGCGGAATAATAAATTAACCGCCGGACCACGAGCCGCAGCCAGCTTGATGGCAAAAAGCATGTCGATCGGCCCGGTGGATCAGATGATCAGATCGAGCAACTGCGGCGGCGCCGAACCTGCTCGTCGCTTGCCGCCACGCCTCTACGGTGGAAACAAGGTGCGTCCGTCGCGTCGCGTGGTGGTGGTCCGTGTCCTGTCGTTCCTCCCACCCAGGCCGACGAAACAGAGGTGCACGCGACGGCGGGTCAGCAGCGCACGGCATGCAGATTCGCTCCAATATGTGTGTTTGTGCGTGCGTGCGTGTGTGTTTTTGCGGGAAGAGTATTTCTGTGTGGTTAACCGACAGGATTTTCCTTCTTCCACCGGGAATGAATGACGCGTCGAAGGCGCACGGGCGATTCCACCTACGAACGTCAACGTTAAGCTATGGCGCGGCGACGGCTGACGGATTTCCTCGCGGGCGGCGAGCCGACGCGACCACCCGTGCGGCGGTGCCGGTGCCATCGGGTCGTCGCTCGGCGATCTCACTTTGGCTCAAGGTTGCGGCGCCGCACGCCGGATCGCATTTGCGGTTCTTTTTAGTGTAGCTTCCAAAACGGAGACTCCACCGAACTTTTTGTTCCCTGCCGCGCTAGATTTTTTGTTAAAAAAGACCACCAGCTCAACGGAATTAACAAAAAAAATCACTTCTGGGACGAATTGCCAGAACAGAGCAATCTAGCCGTGGTGCCGCCACGCGCGGAGGCGACAATCCCTGCCGCCATGGGGGGAGGCGACATGTGGCAGGTAACAGGATTCCCCGACCAGCGGCGAGCCGAGGCGGAACGAGACAGGGCAGGTGGGCCCTGCTTCCTTGGCGCGAGGCGACATGTAGTCCTACTGTTGCGTGTGAGCCGACAGCCTTGCTGTTGCTACAGCCGATGCGACACCACTTAGGCTGGAATCCGAGGTTGCGGTTCGTGAGTTTTAACCCGTTCGCCGACACTCCGGTGCTCCTCTTCTTTTTATATGCAACACCGCCGCTCCATGAGCAAACACACTCTCTTTGACTCTCTGGTTGCCTTCAGTGCCTCTTTGCTCTCTCTAAGTCTCCAAGAACACAGAGAAAGAAAAGGTAAGTAGCAACTTTCACTCGCAATTTTGGGTGATTTACAGTTGGATTTTGAAGTTGAAGAAAAGATAGATCAAGGTAAGATCTATGCATCTTTGTTGGTTTCGTTCGCATGCATGATGTTTTACTTTGTTTGATTAGTTCCTAAGTATGTATTCTCTGTTGTTTTAGGCATTATTTCATCACTTTGTGGAGTCATTTGGAACTTCTAGAGTAGGATTTGTCGTGCGAAGTGAGCTACGAAGTTGAAGATCGAGGTATGAACTTTGCAATACATGGGTTTTTTCGGGCACGCACGGTGGAAATTGGTTAGTTTTTTAGCTCATCATTAGCTATGCTTAGAAGTTAGACAAGTTTTCATACGAGATATGTTGCATTTAATTATAGTGTTTTTGTAAGTTGGAGATGTTGTAGATCAATGTTAGCCGTGTCCATTACTAGTAATTTTCTTGACATGCACAATGTTGCTACTTTTGTTATTAAGTCATAATTAGTACTTCTATTGAGTGTTTAGGTTGGGTTAGAGCTGGAATTTGGACAACAAATATTTGACGTTATTGTAGATCAGCGTTAGGCATGTCAAATGCATCACTGTAGTTTGACATGCAAGAAGTTCTTAATACAGTAATTAAGGAAAAGTTTATACTGTAGTGGGTCATTGCATGATTAAATGTGATGTTATTTCATGTGGCACGTTTATTAATAAGTTGTATAGGTAGGAAACCGTAGGTCTATTTGGTTACCTCGCAATAATGTGAGTTTTGTATATTAAGATTAGATGCTAATATCCTTAATGATGTATGTAATTAGGTAAAAAATATCATCAGCAAAAAGGAGGAGATGACGTGATTGAAGAAATTATGTCTCGATCTTCGATGTCCCTTTTGAGGTGATGACCACATACATGTGAAAGTGCGTTATATCGACTAGAGGGGGGGTGGATAGGCGATTTTTATGAATTCTTTACTGAGGAATTTGCTGGTGAGGAAATTCCTAAATGAAGAACTACTTGCAGCGGAATAAGTACTCAAAAGTAAACATAGCAGAACACACGCATAGTAATCATGATGAAATGAAGACAAGCACAGAGTACAGAAAGCATAAGCACATGATAACCTAAGATGAAGACGGACAGACTGAAGAAATTGAACTGAGGAAATTGAGAAAGTCTTCAGTCAAAGTCTTCAAACAGATATGAACAAGCACACAACAACAGAAATGAGGAAATAAAAGAGTTGAAGAAATAGAACCAGTAAGCTCGGTGAAGACAATGATTTGGTACACCAGTTCCAACTGCTGTCTCAGTTGTACATCTGGTTGGAGCGGCTGAGTATTTAAACTCTAGGACACAGAGTCCCGGACACACAGTCCTCACCGTATTCTCCTTGAGCTAAAGTAACACAGACCTCGCCCAGTCACTCGTTGTAAGTCTTCAGGTGACTTCCGGACCTTCACAAACTTGGTCACTCGGCGATCCACAATTCCTCTTGGATGCTCTAGACCTTGACGCCTAACCGTCTGGAAGAAGCACAGTCTTCAAAGGTAGCAAGCGTCGGATCCACGCAGGATCAATCTCTTCAGTGATGCTCAATCACTTTGGGGTTTTGAAGGTTTGGGTTTGGGTTTTCCTCACTTGATGATTTTCACTCAAAGTCCTCGGAGGATGCGATGCTCTCAAATGACAAGTGTCAGTTTCTCTCGGAGCAGCCAACCAACTAGTGGTTGTAGGGGGCGGCTATTTATAGCCTAGGGAGCAGCCCGCCATGATAAGACATAAATGCCCTTGTCTGATATGACGTTAGGTGGGTAGATATTTTGGGACAACTGGCGCATGGCACAACAAGGGTCGGAATATTTGACTCTCAAATTCCTCAGGGCTATCATGATCCTCACTGTGTAGGCAATCTGCACTGGTGAATTCCTAACTCTTCAGTCACAACAAATTCCTCAGAGACCAGAAGAACTTCATCTCTGTCACTGAAGAATATGACTGAACTGTGTGAGATTTCCAACGGCTTCACTCGAAGGGATTGGTAGGTGTAGGATTTTGAGTTGAGCATCACTTGGAAATTTTTCCTTAGTATTTCGTCGACCCCCTTTAACAATACGGTGTTTCCTATGACTCAAGAAAGAGAAAATGAAACTATGAAATACAGAGTCTTCACGCTTCATGTTCCTCGAATGATTGCCAAGTCTTCAAGGTCACACCAATTTCTTCACTTTCAAAGTCTTCAGAAAGTCTTTAGATATCCAAAGTCTTCAGAAAGTCTTCAGATATCCAAAGTCTTCAGTTGAAGAACTTCATTTTTAGGGGTTGACTTTCTCTGTAAATATCAAACTCCTCATAAACTTATAGACTTGTGCACACTCACAAACGCATCAGTCTCTTAACCTATAAGTCTTGAATACACCAAAATCACTAAGGGGCACTAGATGCACTTACAATCTCCCCCTTTTTGGTGATTGATGACAATATAGGTTAAGTTTTCAACGGGGATAAATATATGAAGTGTAAGTATTGATGTTGAGGAATTTGATTGCAAGATATGGAGGAACTCCCCCTGAAGATGTGCATAGTGAGGAATTTGCTTTTGAATCAATGCACACTTAAAGAGTATAATCATGGAGATCTCCCCTTATATCTTGTAATTCATACACGCATTTGACATATAATATGAAGAATTTGAAACACATGACGAAATATGATGACTGATGTAATTCAACATGCGTGCATTGACATTTATGAGGAATAAGCATGCAGAAGAACTCGGCAAAACTATCAGGCCACCATAGAGTTTAAGATTACAACTCGATCTAGCAAAGTCATCAAAAGAATGAGAGTTGTAACTTAGAAAAAAAATGCCCATATAAGATAGACCCGCTTGAAGACTAACTCAAATTTCTCCCTCTTTATCATCGAATGACCAAAAGGGTTCAAAATGAGGACTAACGCCCGTGAAGAATATCATGAAGATGGAGGAGCGCCAGCGTCGTTGGGGTCTTGAGTCGATGTAGGGCCTGCTGCAGTGTTGTCCAAGTCTTCATACTCGTCTGTGGCGCGTGATGAAGAATATGAACTGGCGACCAAGGGAGGAACCTTGACCTTCTTGAGTTTCTTCGGTGGAGGAGCAGACCAGTCAAAATCTTCTTTGAAGCCCATTTGCTTTAGATCTTCTTCGCCATACAGATGTGACAGAATAGCCCAGGTGCGATCGAAGACTTCATGGAGGTAGTAATGGTTTTTCTTCACTGCATTATGTGTAGAGGTCATGTTGTGAAGAATAGAGCCAAACTGATGCTTAACCCATTTGTGGTTTCGATCCACCTTCTCGTGAAGACTAAGAAGCAGCTCACGGTCAGTCATCACACGAGGAGCAGTAGCTTGAGGACTTGACTTGGGGGCATTTGCAGCAGAATCATGAGTGACAGAGTCATCATTGGTGGAATAAGATGCAGCTTTGCGGAACTGACCATCCAATGGACAAATGCCTTCATCGATAACAACTGGTGCCTTGCCCTTTTCTTCAGCTGAAGAATATGTCCATTTGAGGACTTCAATTGGGGGCAAGTAGCTGCCATGGTTGAGAGTGTTAGCCTTATAGTTGAGTGAAGACCTTGTTCTGAGGAATCTCATGATCCATGGAGCATAAGGCTTCAGCTCAAATGGTGAAAGTGCAACATTTGCAAGAGTCCTCATGAAGAAATCATGATAATTGATCGGGATGCCATGCATGATGTTGAATAGAATATTCTTCATCATCCCAACAATTTCTTCATCAGCTGAGTCATGGCCTTTGATGGGACTCATAGTCTTTGTTACAATGCGATAGATGGTTCTTGGCACATACAACAATTCCTTCACGAGGAATTTGGTCCTTGGGGCTTGACCAGGCTTCGGGGGCTTCATGAGCACTTGCTGTAATGAGCGGTGAGTTCAGGCTCATCGTACAGACAACGAGCACCTTCAGGTGGAGGACTGATTGGCAAGGCACAAAGCAATTCAGAGGCTGGTGCCTTGTAGTGAGTGTTTTCGGTCATCGAGTCCAACACCCAAGAGTTGATGTTATCAGCTTCACCAGTGATGTGCAGCGTTGCGTAGAACTGAAGAATACGCTCTTCATTCCAATCAACTATGTCAGTGCAAAAGTTGAGCAGTCCTGCATCATGAATCATACTGAGGACTAGTGTGAAGCAAGGCATTTATTCCATGTCCACGTGAAGAATATGCTGGTGATCGAAGACTTTGTCCTTGTTGAAGAGTACTGAAGAATAAGTTGGCCTGGCTGGCAGTCCAGAAACGCTTTCTTCTAAGATGAGCATTGTCATATGGGTTGAATTCAGTGAAGAACACATGCTCGCCGAAGAATTCATCAGACTTGAATTTTTGCTTCTTTGAGAAGGGATCCTTTGGCTTGGGCTGAGATGTGTCAGTTAGTTGCATCACCACATCAGGAATCGCAATCTCAAGTTCCTCAGGCTGAGGAATTTTAGGCTCTTCTTCATCTACAGCCTGGGTCTTCAATTCTTCATTTGTAATTTCTTCAGCACTAGTGGCTGGAATTTCTTCATGGACAGACGGGGTTGCATGAGGTTCTTCAGATCCCATTTGCACTTCAGTAGCAGCAGGGGACTGAGGAATTGCTTAACGTGGAGTGAACATCGGAGAGTTGGGGTGCTGACTTTCCTAAAAGTATCATTCAGCACAGGTGTGGTATAGCTAAGGATGGCAATTTTATCCACGGACATGGATACCCGCGGATACCCGACCCGAATGGGCAGGATTTGGATACAATTTTATACCCAATGGACAGAGCCCGAACCCGACCCGACTAATCGTGGATAGGGCATGGATATAACTTTATGCCCATGGATATACCCGAACCCGACTCGTAAGTATGTACCCTATCAGTTTTTCTTTATTATAATAAAAAATCAAAGGAAATTTCCCTAATCCTGAATAATTACTCCACCACTCCTTCCCATTCTCATATCCTCGGTAAATGACTTGTCAATCATCATTAAGTTTCTTAGGGTCTCCTCGACTCTTACTCCTGCGGACCAAGATATAGTCGGTGCCGCCGTCCACATGTGGTGCCGCACTACAACAGCCAACTCCACGGGACTGGCCGAGTACATCTCCATAGATCCGCCCCACTCCTCCATCTCAGCTTTTCCAAGCACACAACATACCACCAGTTCACACGTGTGGCAACGAGGTGGAGCACGACGATGCAGCGTGCGGCGGTGCACACGACCAGGAGTATGGCGGCGACATGGAGATGCAGCTAGGCAGGCGCAGACCACGACGAGGAGCAGGACCGCATCGTGGAGGTGACAACCACGCCAAACAACCAACCATCAGGGTAAGTATTTTGTTTCTGCTCGTGTACATCCAGTGTTCTTGTGCATGATGTACGTGCTTGTTCTTGACTTTGTATTAGCAATTGGAGTACAGACCAAGAGAGTGGTCAATTTTTTGTTAATTGGTGGCAGTGAAAAAATGGACTTTACTACATCACCGGATCTGTATTCCGTAATAGTCAATTTCAGTCAGATTTGACTACAAATCTGACTAAAAGGTGAAATCTGACTGCAAATCAAAGAACAAGAGAACAAGAGATTGTAGTGGTCAACTTTAGTCGATTTTACTTTTCTACACATGACTTGATCTATAGATATGCATCTTAATTAGTAATTCTTGTTTACCAAATCAGTCAGATCATTTTCGAATTTCAATCAAGTGGGCTATGAAAGATCTCACAGTCCGTGTCTTTAGCTTCTTTTTCTGCGAAATCGTGGCTTTAGCTATTAGTTACTTTTGTTGTAAAAATTTCAATTTAGGTACCGAATTTGTATGGTTCAGATATTACGTACATAGTTTCATTTTAACTGAAATGGAAGAATTTTTCATTGTATAGCGCAATGGCTTCTCATGGAGCACAAGGCGACGTTGGGGCTATCGTTGGGAATTTATTATTGAGTGTTCCTTCATCACTTAAATGTTGCATCAAGGGATAGCAACTCCACTCTCTTTGCGGCATTTCAAAGTGTTCTTGAAGATGATGAAGAAACTATGGTGACATATTCCACTTATTGTTGATTTTTACATGATACAATATTTGGTTGTTTATTGTCATGATTTCAATTATTGTTCTTATGATCAGTTCACATCAAATCTGTTCATATCAATAATGCGTCTGGGTCTATCATAACTGAAGATTAGTCTGGCATGCCGTAAAGGAAGAAGATAATGCCTAAAAGAATACCTTGCTTCATTCATAATGAGAACTATGATGTACATATGTCTCCTGGTTGTACTTGTGGTTATTTGATGGTGGGCTATTCCTATGTCATTTTGTAAGAAACTAAGGCTGATAAATTATGTTGGGCCATTCCTATGTCTGTGAGGTTCTAAGGCTGAGAATTTCGTACTTATGCTTATTTGATGTTCTGCTATGTCATTATATGAGAATTCGAGAGATTATTTCATGTGGTGCACTTCTCCTATGTCATTTTGTGTGCATTTGAAAACTTACTTGATGTTGTGCAATTGTGCAAGGCCATTTTAAGAGAATCTGAGTCTTTATTTGAATGTTGTGCCAGTTTACATAAATTTTCAAGGTATTATGTATACGTGTTTAATAGGACCCGATGGATATCCAACGGTTTTGGATATCCATCGGGTTTGGACATGGACACAACTTTTTGCCCGTGGTTTTTTTCATGGATGGGCAAAGAATATCCTCATGGATTCGGATATGGATTTGATGTTGTTCAACCCGGGCCGAACCCGATCCATTGCCATCCTTAGGTACAGCCAATGTCCACATCCTCATCTTCCATTTCTTCAACACCTGCCTCTTCAGCAGTGAACTGAGGCATAGGTGAGGAAACAACTGGGGTTGAAGGGATTTTGTCCACTTCAATTTCTTCATCCAACTGCTCTGTCGAAGCAGCGGAAGGATTCTCTTCATCAGATTCATTGGGAATCACATAATCTTCACCAAAAGGAACAAGGTCCTTTGACGGCATGTAAGAGATAGGAACGACATCAATTGGATTGTCAATTGAGCTAGTCAGAGGCTTCATCTTCTTTGAAGCTGAAGAATTTGATGAAGTCGATGCCTTCCTTTTCTTCATAGCTGCACGCTCTGCAGCCTTGGTTTTCTTCGCATCTAATCCAGATGGAAGAATCGGAGTGGGTGTAGGTGCAGGAGGTGCAGAGGACTTTGGTTCAGTTTCTTCAGGCGCAACTGATGCAGTTGTCCTGACTTCTTCATTTTCTTCAGGCGCACCGCTAGTGGATGCCCTGGCAATTTCTTCAGCGGCTGGAATGCAGTCATCAACCCTAGTACTCTCATTTTCTTCAGCAACCTGATTATCATCAGCGGTGCTGGCATGTTCTTCAGTAGGCTGAGCAGATGCTTCAGCCTGAGGAACTTCAACGTGCACAGGAGCAGCACCACTTGAAGTGAGTTTCTTTGTCAAATTGACGAACCGGACCTTGGCGCCCTTTGAATCGGCATAGTAGCGATTTAATTCATCATTCAGTTGCCAGTTTGCAACGCAATGAGTTGATCAGGGGTAAGAGTGAGGACATTGTCCTTGAGGTACCGCTGCTTTTTGTACTACACTTTCTTCAGCCTTCTGCCTTCTTCAAATTTCCAATTCTCTTCCTCAATGAAGGCAGTAAGAACATGACTTTGACCAGGTGTGAGATTCATCTCCGGCAAAGGTGTGTTACGGTCTTTGTGCCATAGATCAATGAAATCGAGGATCAACTTTGGATCCAATAGCAGTGGCACATTGCTGCCTTTAGCTCTAGCGGCCCTGGCTTGCCTGTCTCTGATGATTTCGGCAAGTTCTTCATCATCAGCCTCATCATCATCAAGGGGCACTTGGAAAGCGACCTGCTTCTTATGAGGACTTGGTCGAAGGCCTCGTCCAGAAGTGGCCTTTTTCTTCAGCAGAGAGGGGCCAGCAGAAGAATTTGGTGCAACAGTGGAACTTGCAGATGCTCCTGAGGCAATTGAGATGCCAGTTGTCCTTTGGCATGTAGCGAGATGCACAGGTGCAGAGGATTTGGTCGGAGCAGCTGAAGACTTTGTCGGAGGAGCTTAGGACTTTGGAGGAGGAGGAGCAGACTGAGGAGTTGGCCGTGAGGGCTTTGAAGAATCTGGCCTTGAGGATATTGCTGGGGAGCTTGGCCGTGAGGGCATTGAAGAAGAAGCACTTGACTTATGCAGAGGCTTCTTAGGCATCGCCTTCCTAGGCTTACTAGCATAGGCCTCAGCAGTGGTAGCAGCAGCAGAGTCTTCATTAAATTTCCTCACTGCTTCCTTTGCTTGTTTGGCCAGTTTGGCCTGGCGCCTTGCCCATTCATCAGGATAATCCTCACCGCGCTTGAGGCTGGTGGGGTCTGCCAATTGGCCAGGTGCCAGTGGAGGTCTTGGGCATGGAGGGTTGAGTGTGAATTTCTTCATGTACTTGGGAGTAACATACCTGTACTCCCTCCATTCCCGTGCCCATCTCCTCTCTATCCTTTGTATGTGCACCTTGCGCTGATTTTTGTCCTCCTTGCGAAATTTGGCCTCATCAAGAGTGCAGTAATCCTTGTATATGTCCTCAGGGATTTCGAAAGTAGTATTGACCTCAGGCCTCTTTCCTCCCTTCTGTGGCTTCTTATCAGCCATTTTCTTCAGCTGAGGAATATGAACAACTGAAGTTTCTGAAGAGGTGTCAACTTTTCTTCGAGGAACGCTGCAAATGAGTTAACTTGATGAGAACCTAGAGATTCAGCAGCAGACATGAGTACCTATGAATAGAATATAGTTGCGAGGAATTTGGAGAGGTCATATGCGTTCTTAGAAGGTTTACAAAAAGAATAGGTTTGAGGAATTTGACCAGATGAGTCTTGAAGAATTTCACTAAGCGTTCTTAATCTTAGGTTCCAGAGTTATACATATTGAAAATCCACACAATTGAGGAATCTTGAAGAAAATCGTCGCTTAGAGAAACGAATCAAGAGCAGATAACATGTGAGGTGTTCAAGTGTGTGAAGATTTTTAAGAATAAACACCTTTGAAGATTTTCAAGAAAACACATGAATCAAAGGGGGCAGTAAAAGAGACTTTTAATTACCCAAAATGAAGAACTCGACGAACTGGGAAGTGTAGATGTGAAGTTCCTCAGTTCAGATCTTCCACGCCCTAACTCGGTAGAGGAAGACGGCTACGGCGGCGGCGGAGTGAAGAAATCTGCAACCGGCGTGAGTACGACGGCGACGAGGTCGGGGCAGTGAAGCTCTTCCTCACCGGCGACGATGAAGTAGCGGCGATGCTAGGGTTTGAGAAGCTCGAATGGGAGTGAGAGCGAGCGGAGTAAAAATGAAGTGAAGAAGAAGCAGGGGTATTTATAGTGGAAGTGAAAAATTGAACGCCCGAAGAATTCAGACGAAAGTGCCCCTGGCCCTTCTCATTCGCTTGACATGTGTCACCCACGTACTGAGAGGTGGCGATCGTGTAGGATCGTGGGTGAATAGATAAGTATTGTCGTGGGATGCGGAACGGTTTGAGCGGCAAAGCCGGAAATTCATATAGGATTAGTTAAACTTCCGTTCGCAATTTCTTCATTTGTCAAGGACACAGTGAAGATTTTGAATGAGTTTAAATTAGAACGCACATGAAGAATTTATGAACAGACTAGGTTGAGTTTAGCATAGAGGGGGAAGGGTCCGATCACATTCACTTAGCAGAAAAATCAACTTGAAGAATTAGCAATAAGTAAATGTTGTAGAGGACATAAAATTATATATATATATATATATATATATATATATATTCAGTGAAGAAGATCGACGGAAACTTTGAAGACATTGCAATGTTGAAGAATTTGAAAAACTGAGGAATTTCAAAAAAAAACCGAGGAAAAACTCAAATTGAAGAATTTCAACTTTGGTTGGTGGCTTATCCACCGTATAAGAAAGCTGATTTCAGACACCGCGTACAATTGTCGTATGGCTCCGAGAATCAAATTCTTCATTAATTTCTTCACACTTAGAGGGTTAGTCTTCATTTATTTGAAGAAAAACGTTACTTCATGTGTTGCGCATCTAAGTCATCAAGTCAGCATAAGTGTTAGGATGAGTGTCCATTTCAGAGAACAGTCGAAGATTCTAGGATATTTAGCTCACACCGCAACTTGCTAAATCTCTTCTCATCCAAGGGCTTAGTGAAGATATCGGCCAACTGATCTTCAGTGCTTGCGTGGTCGATGGAGATATCACCCTTCAACACATGACCACGAAGAAAATGATGACGAATCTGGATGTGCTTGGTCTTCGAGTGCTGAACTGGGTTATGAGCAATCTTGATAGCACTCTCATTGTTGCAGTAGAGAGTCACATTCTTCACGTTGATGCCATAGTCCTTGAGTGTTTGCTTCATCCATAGTAATTGAGCACAACACGATCCAGCAGCAATGTACTCAGCTTCTGCAGTGAAGAGTGATACGCAGTTCTGTTTATTCGAGGACCAACAGACCAAAGATCGTCCGAGGAAATGGCATGTGCTTGACGTTGACTTGCGGTCCACACGATCGCTAGGGTAGTCAGAGTCTGAATATCTAATGAGATCAAATGAAGAGCCCTTGGGATACCATAATCCAAGTGTTGATGTGTGAGCTAGATATTGAAGAATATGCTTCACGGCCTTATGGTGTGATTCCTTCGGTGTAGCTTGAAACCGGGCACACATGCAAACACAAAGCATAATATCTGGCCTAGATGCACATAGGTACAATAAAGAGCCAATCAAGGAGCGGTATACCTTTTGATCGAAGTCTTTACCATTTTCATCAGTGCATAGATGACCATTTGTGGGCATTGGAATTTTGACCCCTTTGCAATCTTGCATGCTGACTTTCCTCAATACGTCCTTGAGGTATTTCTGCTGAGAAATGAATATGCCATTGCGCTATTAACGAATTTGAAGACCTAAAAAGAATTTCAACTCTCTCATCATAGAAATTTTATATTCTTCACTCATCATATAGGCAAATTCATCACTATAACGTTGATCAATACAGCAAAAGATAATATCATCAACATATATTTGGCACACAAATAATTCATCATCATAAGACTTAGTGAAAAGAGTTGGGTCGAGTGAACCGGGTTTGAAACCTTTCTTCATGAGGAATTCCTTCAAAGTATCATACCACGCCCGAGGGGCTTGCTTGAGGCCATACAGGGCCTTATTGAGTCTGAAGACTTTGTCAGGATGCTTTGGATCTTCAAAACCTGGGGGTTGAGCAACATATACTTCTTCCTCAAGCTTACCATTGAGGAATGCACTTTTCACATCCATTTGATATAAGGTGATATTATGATGGTTAACATAAGCAAGTAATATGCAAATAGCCTCAAGGCTAGTAACAAGTGCAAAAGTTTCATCGAAATCAATTCCTTCAACCTGTGTGTAGCCTTAAGCTACAAGTCGTGCCTTATTCCTCATCACAAGGCCATTTTCATCTTGCTTGTTGCGGTAGATCCATTTTGTGCCAATAATGTTGTGCTTGCAAGGATCTGGACGTTTGACCAGTTCCCAAACGTTGTTGAGCTCGAATTGATGTAATTCTTCTTGCATAGATTGAATCCACTCAGACTCCAAAAATGCTTCATCTACCTTAGTGGGCTCTGTGATAGAGACAAAAGCAAAGTGCCCACAAAAGTTAGATAAATGTGAAGACTTTGAGCGTGTGAGAGGACCTGATGCTTCAATGTCATCAATGATCTTCTCGATTTGCACTTCGTTTGCAATGGAGGATGAGCGGGTTGTCTTCGAGGAATTTGATCCGCATTCTCTTCAGGAGCATTTTCCTCAGCACCATTTTCTTCAGGTGCGCCAACTCGGCGTTCATCATGTTCTGGAATGAATTCTTCAGCAGATTCTTTGGTAGGAATGACATCCTCAGTAGCTTTGAACTTGATATAATCCTCAGGTGTTGGTTCATCTATCACAGAAGGTAGGTGCTCTCTTTGCGATCCATTAGTTTCATCGAACCGCACATCTACAGTTTCAACAACTTTGTGAGGAACGCTGTTGAAGACTCTGTAGGTGTGCGAGTCCTTTCCGTAACCAAGCATAAAACCTTCATGTACTTTCGGTGAGAATTTGGAAGTGTGATGAGGATCTCTAATCCAACATTTAGCACCAAAAACTTTGAAATAACTCACATTTGGCTTTTTGTCAGTGAGGAGTTCATAAGCAGTTTTCTTGAAGAATTTGTGAAGGTATACCCTGTTGATGACGTGGCACGCAGTATCAATTGCCTCAATCCAGAAGTGACGAGGCGTCTTGTATTCATCAAGCATAGTGCGAGCCATTTCAGCAAGGGTCCTATTCTTGCACTCCACGACGCCATTTTGCTGAGGAGTATAAGGAGCAGATAACTCATGAGTAATACCAAGTTCATCAAGATAGCCATCCAGACTAGAATTCTTGAACTCGGTCCCATTGTCAGTTCTGATGTGCTTGATCTTCACACCAAAGTTGGCTGAAGCCCTCGAGGAAAATCGTTTGAAGACTTCCTGCACTTCATGTTTGTAAGTGACAATGTGCACCCATGTATAATGAGAATAATCATCAACAATAACAAAGCCATATTGAGTTGCATCATTTAGAATTGCAGAATAATGATTAGGACCAAAGATATCCATGTGAAGCAATTCAAATGGTCGAGTGGTAGTCATGATAGTCTTCGCTGAATGCTTGGTCTTGGTCATCTTTCCTGCGTCACAGGCTCCGCATAAGTGATCCTTGAGGAATTTGACATTCTCAATGCCAATGACATGCTTCTTCATCGCAAGCATGTGCAAATTCCTCATGCCAGCATGACCAAGTCGTCGATGCCATAGCCAGCCTTCTAAGGCTTTTGCAAGTAAGCATACAGCTGGTTGTGGTCCTGTAGAGAAATCAACGATATACAAGTCTCCTCTCCTAAAGCCTTCAAAGACTTTGGGATGGTCAGCTTCCATGATCACAACACAGCGATATTTTCCAAAGACAAGAACCATATCGAGATCACAAAGCATTGAGACAGACATGAGGTTGTATCCTAAGGACTCGACAAGCATGACTTGGTCCATATGTCGATCCTTTGAGATCGCAACCTTACCTAGACCCAATACCTGACTTTTGCCTTTGTCTGCGAACATGATATGCTTCAGATGCAACGGTGATAAAGGAGCATCCATCAATAGATTCTTGTCACCAGTCATGTGATTCGTACATCCACTATCGAGGACGCACTCATTAGGTTTGGGTTGATCATCCTGCAGATGAATTAGTGCAACTTACGAACTCATATACTTCATCAGTGAAGAATATGACATCAATATCATCAGATCAATTTCATCAAGAAGAAGAATAGATAACACAGTATGAGGACGTGAGAAATGAGAGTTCATTTCTTCATGATTAGCCTGCGTCCTTTCAGGCAATGTTCAGGTCTCCAGCAAATTCTTCAGACGTTTTGAGCACGTCTGGAGACCTAACCCTGCTTAAGAGATTAGTTCTTTTTCTTCACCACCCACATCTCATCACTCTGCGAGCACCATATGAGAAAGGTGGCATAGAAGCCAGTCCGCTTTGTTTCACATGAGAGGGGTTAGGGTAAGCATATGAATAAGCAGAGAAATTCTTCGAGGACTTATGAACATAATGATTTGAAGAATAATAATCATATTCATAGCCCTTAGCTCTACCCTGTGAAACAGAGGGGTTAGCAAGATGATGATCATGTGAGGATTTTGATCCTGTTGAGGAATTTGATCCACGTGAGGAATTTGGTCCATATGAGGACTTGGATCCATATGAAGAATTAGGTCCATATGAAGATTTGATCTGGGGTTCCTATTCTTCACAGGTGGTGTCATGAGGACATTCACCTGAAGACTTTCAAGACAACTTTTGGGAACCCAGATTTTCTTCATAGGGGAACCGTTCCTGCAGTTAGTGCCAACATATCTAGCAAATACTTCACCATTCTGATTTTTGAACAGTTTATAGTTGGAGTCAAATGACTCATCAGAAGAATGAGGAGATTCACATGTAAAGACAGATAAATTGGATGGATCAACTGGAGGTCCCTTTGTAGCAACCCTTGAGGTTTTGGTGTACTGCTCAGGCTTCCAATATGTTCCATCAGCATTGAGTTTCCTCTCAAAGGCAATACCCTCTTTCCTAGGGTTCCTGTTGAGGATCTGCTTTTTAAGCACATCACAAAGAATCTGATGCCCTTTGAGGCTTTTGTACATGCCTGTCATGTACAATTCCTTCAGCCCTCAATCAACAGTGATACTAGCAACGTCCTCACATGAGGAATTGGTGATAGCAGAGACAGGTGAAGAATTTGTAACATTAGAAGCATTTGAACATTCAGGTGAAGAATTAGCAGATTCACGTTCAATGCACTTCAGACATGGAGGAACAAATTCTTCCTGAGTAGCGCTGATATGTTGAGCAAGTAATGAATCGCGCTCCTTCTGAAGATCTTCATAACTCACTCTTAGCTTCTCAAGATCTTGCTTTCTTTGAAGAAATTCATAAGAAAGCTTTCCGTGATCAGATAAGAGAGTGTTATGATGACCCTGAAGGTTGTCAAACTTTGACTGAAGTCTCTAAAGATTTTCAGTCAAGTCTTTAGTGCGATCCATTTCTTCACCCAACATATCATCACTTTTGTCTAGCATGTTTTGAATTTTTTCAATAGCCTTTTGTTGTTTCACAGCAATCTTAGCAAGTTTAGAGTAGCCGGGCTTGAGGTTTTCATCAGATTCATCCTCACTAGATTCATAGGAGGGGTATTTAGTTACCTTGGCAACCTTTGCCATGAAGCAATAGGTGGGAGCGTAGTCATCATTGCCTTCATCAGCCTTGTTGGTGAAGTTATTTTCTTCAGAGTTGAAGATAGATTTGATGACGAATGCCGTGGCGAGAGCTAGACTTGCCACACCAGACTCAGACTCCTCGGATGCCTCCTCTTCCTCATGTTCTTCAGATTCAGCCTCAGAGTCCATTTCCTTTCCAATGAATGTTCGAGCCTTCTTAGAGCTGCACTTCTTGTGAGATGAAGATTTAGAGGATTTTGATGATGAAGACTTTGAAGATTTCATCTTCTTCTTGGCATCATCAGAACTGTAATCCATGTATTTCTTATTCTTTAATTCCTTGTCCCACTGAGGACAATCTTGAATGTAGTGACCAGGTTTCTTGCATTTGTGGCATAGCCTCTTCTTGTAGTCACTGGATGAGGAATCATTACTCCTTGAGGATTTTCCAAAGCGACCACGTCTTGAGAACTTCTGAAGTTTCTTCATGAGCAGTGCTAGTTCCTGGCTCAGTTCTTCAGGATCACCAAGGCTGCTAGTAGAGTCCTCTTCTTCAGACTCAGAGACTGCCTTGGCCTTCAGAGCACGTGGTTTGCCATAGATCGAGCTATAGAGATCTCTCTTCTCAGCAAGCTGGAACTCATGAGTGTTTAGCCTCTTGAGGATATCATTGGGATCAAGTGACTTGTAATCAGCATGCTCTTGAATCATCGGTGCCAAAGTGTCAAATAAGGAATCGAGTGATCTCAGCAATTTCTTCACCACCTCATGGTCGGTGATGTCAGTGGCGCCAAGCGCTTGAAGCTCATTTGAGATATCAGTAAGGCGATCGAAGGTTTGCTGAACATTTTCATTGTCGAGTCTTTTGAACCGATTGAAGAGATTGCGAAGAAAGTCAACACGAGAGTCACGTTGAGTTGAGACTCCTTCATTTACTTTGGGGAGCCTATCCCAGATAAGCTTAGCAGTTTCCAAAGCACACACTGTACCATATTGCCCTTTGCTCAGATGGCCACATATGATGTTCTCTGCTTGAGAGTCGAGTTGCTTGAATCTCTTCACATCAGCAGCATTTAGGGAAGGTGTGACTGAGGGAACACCATTTTCCACAACATACCAGAGATTGTTATCAATTGCCTCAAGATGCATTCGCATCTTATTCTTCCAGTAGGGGTAGTCCGTTCCATCGAAGGTAGGACACACAGCAAAGGCCTTGATCATACCTGCGGTCGACATAACTAAAACTCCAGGCAGTTAAACCAAAAGTCACACAGAACAAGGGAGTACCTTGCTCTGATACCAATTGAAAGTGTGTTATATCGACTAGAGGGGGGTGAATAGGCGATTTTTATGAATTCTTCACTGAGGAATTTGCTGGTGAGGAAATTCCTAAATGAAGAACTACTTGCAGCGGAATAAGTACTCAAAAGTAAACATAGTAGAACACACACATAGTAATCATGATGAAATGAAGACAAGCATGGAGTACAGAAAGCGTAATCATAGGATAACCCAAGATGAAGACGGACAGACTAAAGAAATTGAACTGAGGAAATTGAGAAAGTCTTCATTCAAAGTCTTCAAACAGATATGAACAAGCACACAACAACAGAAATGAGGAAATGAAAGAGTTGAAGAAATAGAACTAGTAAGCTTGGTGAAGACAATGATTTGGTAGACCAGTTCCAACTGCTGTCTCAGTTGTACATCTGGTTGGAGCGGCTGAGTATTTAAACTCTAGGACACACAGTCCCGGACACACAGTCCTCACCGTATTCTCCTTGAGCTAAAGTAACACAGACCTCGCCCAGTCACTCGTGGTAAGTCTTCAGGTGACTTCCGGACCTTCACAAACTTGGTCACTCGGCGATCCACAATTCCTCTTGGATGCTCTAGACCTTGACGCCTAACCGTCTGGAAGAAGCACAGTCTTCAAAGGTAACAAGCGTCGGATCCACGGAGGATCAATCTCTTCAGTGATGCTCAATCACTTTGGGGTTTTGAAGGTTTGGGTTTGGGTTTTCCTCACTTGATGATTTTCACTCAAAGTCCTCGGAGGATGGGATGCTCTCAAATGACAAGTGTCAGTTTCTCTCGGAGCAGCCAACCAACTAGAGGTTGTAGGGGGCGGCTATTTATAGCCTAGGGAGCAGCCCGACATGATAAGACATAAATGCCCTTGTCTGATATGACCGTTAGGTGAGTAGATATTTTGGGACGGCTGGCGCATGGCACAGCAACGGTTGGAATATTTGACTCTCAAATTCCTTAGGGCTATCATGATCCTCACTGTGTAGGCAATCCGCACTTACGAATTTCTAACTCCTCAGTCAGAACAAATTCCTCAGAGACCAGAAGAACTTCATCTCTGTCTGTCAGGGTTGGATGCGACATATGCCAAAGGATGGCTTATCATGGTGGGGGCGAGTAGAACGTTGCCGGTGCCTGGAAACGGGATGAGGCGAAGGCATGCATGCTGGCGAATCTTACCCAGCTTCAGGGCTCTCCGTGGAGATAACACCTCTACTACTGCTCTGCGGGGTCTCCGCATGATCACTATGGCAAAGTGAGTACAAGGTTGCTCCTTGAGCTGTTTTCTGGAGGTAGGAGAAGGTGAGGCTAGCTCCCCCCTTCCTATATGATCTGGTCTAGTCTGAAGGAGCGATCCCCCATGCATGGGTGCCCCGGGGGGCTTATATAGGCCCGCCCCCCAGGGATACAATGGTAATCCGGCTGGGCGGGGGTCCCAGCCGTTTGTCTCTCAGGCCGCCGTCTTCTCTGCCGACTGCTGGGGCCCGCCAGTCCGACAGGTCTGGTACTGTAGCCGTGCTTCTAATGACGCTGGCTTGGTCATGGGGTCATGGCAACAGTGCTGCCGCCTGACGGGCGATCACTGTTGCCATTCCCCGTCTTGTCTGGTTAATGGCGTGTGGGGCCCGTGGGAGGGGCCGGCCGACTCCCGGGGGCCGACTCCCAACGGGTCCGTCTTGTGGCGCTCTTGCCGTCTTCTGTACCCACACTGACGGGTGGGACCCACCATCTCTGGGTCGTACAGGCAGGCCGTCGTGGGCACAGTGCGCCGCCCATGGGGGCTGAGGTCAGGGCAGGTATGGCAACAGTGCCGCGCCGGATGGAAATCTCCATCGATATGGCACACTGTAGCCACGCCGGCCCTTCATAAGCGAGAGGGGGATGGGCCACTCGATGGCCGTACCCCGTCCCATCCATCATGGCGAAGACAGGAGGAGGTCGGAGTCGTGGGCCGACTCCCCATAGCCGGCTTCTCTGGGAGCCGTCAATGGGAGTCGGCTTATCTCGAAGTCGCCCCTGGGACTCGGTCATGAGGGACAGTCGGAGTCGCGGGCCGACTCCCCATAGCCGGCTTCTCTGGAAGCCGCCTATAGGAGTCGGCTTATCTCGAAGTCGTCCCTGGGGCTTGGCCGCGAGGGACGGTCGGCGGCCTTGCCGCCGACTCCCAGGAGGCGGCTCCTTGTCGCGGAGTCTTGAGGGGCGCAGTCTGCCCTGATGTTTTGAAAGGTTCTGGGGCTCGGGTTAGCCTACCCGTGCCCCATTACTCCGACAGTAGTCCCGGAAGCTGGTGAGGCGTCGCGGGAGACACGTCGGGGAGCCTCAGCAGTTTCATCTCTCCGAGGGTGGAATCTCGGCCTCGCCCGCCGTCTTCCTCTAGGCCGACTAGCGGGAGCCGGACTTGCAGAAGGCCATCTTGCCTCCTTAAAAATTTTGAAGGTCGCAGCAGAATCCAGGCAACGTGGCTGATAAGCTTCCAGGCAGCCGCCCGTTGCGGATCCGTCACATGGCGCCGTGTGGCAGGGTCAGTCTGCCCACCCATGCGCGCGACGAGACAGGACCTTAGGCGGGGCCCGCCACTACCGTGCCTCGGCACGCGAACGGATTTGTTGCGGCCGTGCAGACGGTTGTGTTTCCCATGTCGTAACTGCACGCAGTTACTGTGTGTGGTAAATCGTGGGGGCGTGGGGGCCTGGGCGTAGTTAATCCCATGCCCGCCCCATCGGCTTCTCAGCCCATGAGCCTATAAGTAGGCGGGAGGAAGGGGGCGGCGAAATACGCGCGCCCATCTCCCCTACTCCCCTTGCTTTCTTCTTGCTTCCTCTTCCTCTTGCTGCCGCCGCACCGAGCCACGCCACGCTCGCGACGATGAGTTCTTCCTTCGCTGCCGCGCCTCCCGCCGTGCGCTCCGGCGTATGGGACGGCTCCGAGGTGGACGACGACCACATCGAGTTTCTCCGCAAGACGCGCCGCCTCACCGGCGTGGACCTAGTGCGAGCCCGCACCGCGCCGGAGAGGGAAATATCGCCGGCGCCAGAGGAGGGCAAGCGGGTCGTATTCCGCTCGCACCTCATGTGCGGCCTGGGGCTGCCGGCGAGCGGCTTCTTCCGCTCCTTCTTAGAGTTCCACGGGCTCCAGCCACACCACCTCACCCCGAAAACGGTGGTGTTGCTGGCTGCCTTCGCCACTCTGTGCGAAGGCTTCCTCGGCGTTCTCCCCACCATCGAGCTGTGGGGGGAATTCTTCCAGTCCAAGCTCGGCATGCACGTCACCGGCGTGCCGGCCCAGTGTGGTGCCTTCATCGCGATGCGGAGATCGACGGCCAACAACCCATTCCCCACCATTCCGCTAATCAGGTCGGTGAAGATGTGGCAGCGTCATATTTTTACATGAAGAACGTCGCCCCAGACGGCGACTGGGTCAATCTGCCGCCTTACGAAGCTGGCGCTCCGGCTGGGAGGCTCCCCAGCTGGTCCCACCGAGTCAAGACGCTGACTCCCACTGGAGCCGCCGCCGTTGCGCGACTTCGAGTGCTGACACAGTCGGAGGGTCTAACTAGGGCCGACCTGCTGGCCGCCTTTATGGCACACCGAGTCCTCCCGCTCCAAGGCCGACCTCATCTAATCTGTCAGATGAGCAGCCACCGGGACCCGAGTCGGATGTGCTCCAAGGACATGCCCCACGCGGAGGTGGCGGACATGGTGAACTACATCGTGAACTGCAGTCTCATGGCGGATTGGCGGTTCGGCAAGGAGCCGTACTCGCGCACCAACCCCCCGCCTGCTGTAAGTCGTCTTTCTTTTTCTTATGTCTTCTTTTGCAGCTGAATCCGACTTCTGATTTTTTTGGTTTTTCTTGAGTCAGAACCCCCTCATCCAGCCCTCGGCCGGCACCACGGGCCCGGCCCGTCAGTTCGTCTCCGACCGGGCAAAGAGCGATGTCGACAACCCTGACTTGGGGGCAGCGGCGATGGAGGCCAACGCTGAAGGAGGCGGAGCTGGAGGAGGAGGAGGCTTCAGGACGTCGGCCACGTTTGCCGACTGGGCTGATGACGACGCCGAGGGGGAAGTCGTCCCGCGCCGCCAACCAAGGGTTGGCCATCCGGGTGCGAGTTCCTCCGCCGGCTTGGATGGTCAAGGCGGCGCGAAGAGGCGCCGGGCCGGGCTGAGCTTGCTTGGCGGCCGGTCGAAGAAGTTCAAGGGGGCGGCCGCCGCGACCAAGCGGGAAGAGGCGATCGCGAAGGCCAACCGCTTCCGTAAGGAAGTGAAGAAGCCTCCAGTGGTTTCTGCGTAAGTGCCTCCGCCTTTGTCTTGTCTTTTACTAGTGAATTTTGCCCAAATCATTTACATGCCTTCCTCGCTTCAGGGCTCCCCTTACTTTTGAGAGGGTCGCCGCCGCCTCCGTCAAGGGGTCGGCAGAGACTTCCGCCACTACTCGGCGGATTGACCCCGCTGCTGACCTCTAGGAGGCGACGGAGCGAAACGCGCGGGAGAAGCGCGATGAGGATGAGGCCGCCCGTCTGGAGAAGGCGGAGGCCGAGAAGGCGGCGGCCTCTGCCCAGAGGAAGCTGGATGAGGCCGAAGCCGCCGTTGCGGCAAGGCGGCAAGTAGAGGAGGCCGCGCACCGCCAATCGGCGCTGCTTGTCGTTCCGCTGAACTCCGCGCCGCCGCCCCCGGAGTTCACGGGGCAGACTGGGGAAGCCGGCGGCGAGAACCCCGTCATGGAGAGGGAGAGCGGCGAGGCCTCCATGTCAGACACGGCCGCGCCGCCACCGCCGCCTCCGCCGCTGTTCGGGAGCGTGCAGGGTAGACAGCCGGCAGGCCCGCCGGTGCCGCCGACTAAGGACGAGTCCGTGGCGAGGCTGCTCCTCCAAGTCGCCTCGCCAGCGCGCCGCCGCCTTGAGAGGGCGACTTCGGCGCCACGCCCCCTGGAGACCGGCGCCGCCAGCTCGGCCCTCCCAGACGCCGAGGCGACGAGTGCTGCACCCGTTGGGTGGGTGCGAGGAGGCGGCACGGGCCCGCTGAACCAGGCGCTTCTGGATGTTCAGGCGAAGCTGCGAGCCAAGGGCGACGCCATCCAGGCCTGCAGCAAGGCGCATCTGGCGTCGTGAGTAGCCGTCCGGGTATGCTTTCTTTTTTGACTTTGTTTTTCCTCGTTCTTCCCTGTGGGGGCGCGCCAGCGCACCCACTGGATGTAGTCCCCGAGTTTCGGGCCGGCTGCTGAGCAGGCGGCCCGGAACTCCTTCTGGCAAGTTCCAATGCTTATCTTTGTCTGAAAATTCTTATCGCAGGAGTATCACAACCTCCGTGTCACTGCCTTCAACCGCAACGTTGCGGAGCTAGGTAGGTGGACTGCTGACTTGTCGGCGAGCCGGGGTGAGTCCTCCTTCTTCTTCGTGGGGGCGCGCTGGCACACTCGCGGGTTGTAGTCCCCGAGATTCGGGCCGACTGCTGAGCAGTCGGGCCGGATCTTCCCGGCGACCTTCTTTGCTGACGACTTAACGTCTTTTCCCTTTTTATTCTTCAGAGGCCAACGTCGCTCTCCAGCAGCAGCTGGGCGAGGCCAACACCTCCTTGCGTGTCAAAGGGGAGGAGTGCAGCAAACTCACCGCGGAGCACGACCTGCTGGCCGCGCAACTAGCGGAGCAGAAGGAGCTGCTCAAGAAGGCGTAGGACGAGGCAGAGAGGAGAGCCTGGCCGAGTTCGAAAGCGAGCGCTCCTCCTGGACCGACAAGGAGGCGCAGCTGACCTCCGACTTCCATGAGATCGAGGACATCATCGACAGTGAGTTTCTTTGTTTCCTTTGGGACGCCGGCTGCGGGTCGGGCTGGCTCCTGATTTTGACTTGCTTCTTTTTTGCCTTGGCAGACTTCTTCCCTGGCCACTCGCAGGCGGCCACCCAAGCCATCGAGGCTGACCGCGAGGCGTGGAGGGCAGATGGTGCGGAGATTGCCGCCAACGCCCCCCGGACCCTCGATGAGCAGCTTCTGAGCATCGAGGCTCGTCTGCGGCCGGCCCATCGGATGCTGCGCCGGCTTCAACGTGCCGGCGCCCAGGCCATTGCCGCCCTGTGGCCAGACATGCCGGTTCTGCACACTGCCAGTCGGACTGCCGACTGGCTGGAGGTCGCAGCTAGTCGTCTTGAGGCTTGGAAGGGTTCCTCGGCCCGGGCTGGAGCGCGTCGGGCCTTGGAATTCGTCAAGGTGTGGTATCCGGGGCTGGACCTGGACCGACTGGCCGCGTTCCGGTCAAAGGCCCAGGCGGAGGCTGGTCGCTCGTGCTGCGGCGATCGCTGATTATGCCGACACCAGCATCTTCGTCCCTGATCGGGCTGAAGACGGCAGGGAGGCGCCGCCGGAGTGGTTCGGGATGAACCCGGATTATGACGAGGACTCGGCAGAGGTGATCGCTTCCAGCGCCAAGGAGGAAGGCGAGGCGGAGGACGGAGGTAAGACGGAGGCGCCAGAAGGCGGAGTGGGCGTCCAGCCCCAGCTCGACCGCGCCTCCAGCAACGAGCCGCGCCCGACCGAGCCGGCCGCCGCTGGAGACGACCAAGCCGAGACCGTCCAGCCGGCCGCCCCGGCGCCTGACACCGCCGTCTCTTCCGACCCTCCGAACCCGTCTGCCGCTTCCTAGGCTGCCGTCTTGCCTTCATTTTATCTGTTCTAGTAGTCTTTGAAGAACTTGTTAATTCGAACAATTCCACCCACGGGGTGTATTTTGAACTTCTGTTTGAAGATTTGGCCAAGGGCCTATGTAAATATTTATCCGAGTTCTATCTTTCCTTGTTCATTGCTCTTTTGGCTTTTTCCTTTGCCGCCTTCCCTTAGTCGCCGCCTTGCCAGTCGGACAGCCGCTCTGCGGACCGCCTCTGGATCAAATGCTTGGCTATTTTGGGAAGGCAAGTACTTGGCCATTTTTTAGAGTCTTTTAACAAGTCGGATAGAAAGCGGCAAGCCGACTGCTCAAGAGTCGGCTTTGCTAAGAGAGGCTGGAAGCCGGCTTAGGCTATGCTTATGCTTTGAGTCCTTAGCCATTTTTCATGTGGGCGCCCATTCTTCCTTACTCCTGCCCACCAAACAGTTGCTCTGCGATCTGCGGCTTCTGACAGGAGACGGCTTAGGCACCGCACACTACTTGTCCGACTGCGGGAAGCATTTCATAGCGCAAGGCGGTGAGTCCCCGGGCCGACTAGTCGAGCCCGGTGCCAAGCGGCATAACAAAGGGTAACATACTCGAAGGCATAATTTTTATCATACAGATAACAAAAAGGGCAGTCCCCGAGCTCATCTCGGGGGGCCCGAAGTCTTGGTACTTTAATACAAAGGGTAGCGTGATACATACTGCATCAACTGTAAAATCTTCGGAGAAGATTTGCATTCCATGGGCGTTCCGTCTCTTTGCCGGAGTCGTCCCTCTTGCGTGCTCGGGGCTTCTGAGCGTCGATCAGGTAGTACGAGTCGTTGCCTAGCACTTTGCTGATAATGAAGGGGCCTTCCCAAGGTACCGACAGCTTGTGCTGGCCGGCTATTCGCTGGATTAGTCGGAGCACAAGGTCGCCCTCTTGGAAAGATCTCGGCCTGACCTTCCTGTTGTAGTATTGGCGCAGGCTCTGCTGGTAGATGTTGGACCGGCTGAGTGCCAACAGCTGGCCCTCTTCCAGCAGATCGACACCGTCTTAACGTGCTTCTTCTGCTTCCTCCTTAGTGTACATGGTGACTCGCGGGGAGTCGAACTCTATGTCTGTCGGGATGACGGCTTCAGCACCGTAGACGAGGAAGAAAGGTGTGAAGCCGATTGACTTGTTTGGAGTTGTGCGCAGACTCCAAAGGACGGCTGGCAACTCGTTAAGCCAGCAGCCGGCCGAACGCTCCAGTGGTTCGACCAGCCGAGGCTTGATGCCGGACAGGATGAGGCCGTTTGCTTGCTCTACCTGGCCGTTTGACTGCGGATGGGCTACGAACGCTAAGTCCAGTCGGATGCCCTGTATCGCGCAGAAACGGGCCAAGGCGCCTTTGGCGAAATTCATGCCATTGTCGGTGATGATGCTGTGTGGTATGCCGTACCGAGTCGTGATGTCGGCGATGAAAGTCACTGCAGTCGGACCATTCAACTTCTTGATGGGCTTTACTTCTATCCACTTGGTGAACTTGTCCACCGCGACAAGTAAGTGAGTTAGGCCGCCTCGTGCTGTTTTGAATGGTCCCACCATGTCCAGGCCCCAAACCGCAAAGGGCCAGGCAATGGGGATAGTCTTGAGTGCGGAAGCCGGCTGATGTGGCTTGGAGCGGAACTTCTGGCACCCTTTGCACTTTTGGACCAATTCTTTGGCCTCTTCCAAGGCGGTTGGCCAGAAGAAACCGTGCCGAAAGGCTTTGGCGACGAGTGCTCTTGAAGCCGCATGATGGCCGCACTCGCCTTGATGGATGTCTTTGAGAATTGCTTGGCCTTGCTCTGGCTCGACGCAACGCTGGTAGACACCAGTGACGCTGTGCCTGACCACTCTCTGTTGACTATGGTGTAAGATGCCGCTCGGCGTTGTACTTGCCGAGCCAGGATTTCATTAGTTGGCAGCTCTTTGCTCACTAGGAACTTGAGGATGGGCTGGGCCCATGACGATGCTGCTACTTCTTCAACTGTCAGTACTGCGACTTGGACGAGGGCAGCTGGGCTAGGAGGCAGCGGGCTGGAGTCCGCGGCCGCTTGGTGGATTGATGAAGTCCCCGGGCCGACTGGCGCAGTCCTCGGGCCGAGTTCTGGAGTCTTCGGACTGGTCGCCGCAGTCCCGAGGCCGGGTTTTGAAGTCCCCGGGCCGGCTTCGACTACGGCGCTCTTGGAGTCATTTGCAAGGATTCTCGTGCCGCCTGCTGAGGCTCTTGAGTCGGATCCGACTTCTTCGGAGGGAGCCGGCACAAAGATGGAGTCTGATTCTGGTGACGGCTTGACAGACGGCTTGAGGAGGCGCCGAAGGGCGACGCCAGATGGTATTGCCTGGCGGGTGGAGCCGATTCGTGCCAGGGCGTCTGCTTGGTCGTTGTCATTTTTTGGCACGTGAAGGAACTCGCACCCCTCAAAATATCCGCTGAGTTGCTGCACAAGGAAATGGTAGCTCGCCATGTTTGCATCCTTGGCGTCCCAGTCGTCAGATGACTGCTGGACCACCAAGTCGGAGTCGCCATAACACAGGATCCAACGAATGCCGAGTTCTTTGGCAAGCCAGAGCTCGTGAATGAGCGCCCCATACTCAGCGACATTGTTGGAGGCGGCGAAATGGATTTGCAACGCATATCTGAGCTTGTCACCTTTGGGGGAAGTGAGGACAATGCCGGCTCCCAAGCCGGTGCGCATCTTGGAGCCGTCGAAATGCATCCGCCAATGGGTGGAGTCGGGCGCGGGCGGCAGGTACTGGGTCTTGGTCCAGTCGACGAGGAAGTCGGCCAGTGCTTGCGACTTGATGGCGGTGCGGGGCTGGTAGTAGATGGTGTAGGGAGCCAGCTCAATGGCCCATTTGGCCACTCGGCCAGAAGCATCTCGGTTTCCGATGATCTCGGCTAGTGGGGCAGTGCAAACCACAGTGATTGGATGCTCCTGAAAGTAAGGCTTCAGCTTCTTGGTGGCAAAGTGCACACCGTAGCACATCTTCTGGTTGTGGGGGTAGTTCTGCTTGGAGGCCGACAGTACTTCGCTCGGGTAAGATACCGGTCTCTGGACAGGTAGCGCCTTGCCTTCCTCCTTGCGCTCGACTACGATGACTGTGCTGACTACCCGGCTGGTGGCGGCAATGTACAAGAGCATGGGCTCTTTGGGAGTCGGTGCCACCAGCACAGGGAGAGTAGTCAACATCTTCTTCAATTGGAGAAAAGCTTCGTCCGCCTTGGGGTTCCACTCGAAAAAGGTTGTCTTCTTCATGAGCTGGTATAAAGGGAGAGCCTTTTTGCCCAGCCGACTGATGAATCGGCTGATGGATGCCAAGCAGCCGATGAACTTTCGCACATCTGGCAGTCGGCTGGGTACCTCCATCCTCTCGATGGCCTTGATCTTGACAGGGTTGCACTCTATGCCGAGCTCAGAGACCAAGAAACCAAGGAGTTGGCCGGCTGGTACTCCAAAGACGCACTTCTCAGGGTTGAGCTTGATCTGGAATCGGCGCAGGTTCTTAAAGGTCTCCTTGAGGTCTTCCAGCAGTGTTCCATGCTTTTCCGTCTTTACCACCACATGGTCTACGTAGATGTGGGCGTTTCTGCCGAGTTGCTTGAGGAGGCACTTCTGCATGCAACGCTGAAAGGTGGCGCCAGCATTCCTCAAGCCGAACGTCATGGTCAGGTAGCAGAAGGCTCCAAACGGCGTGATGAAGGCGGTTTTCAGTCTGTCAGCCGGGTTCAGCTTGATCTGGTGATATCCTGAATATGCATCTAAGAAGCTCAACAGCTCGCATCCGGCTGTGGAGTCTATCACCTGATCAATTATCGGTAGAGCGAATGGGTCCTTGGGGCAAGCTTTGTTGAGGCTTGTGTAGTCAATACACATCCGCCACTGCTTGTTCTTCTTCAGCACCAGCACCGGGTTTGCTAACCACTCTGGGAAAAACACTTCCATGATGAAGCCGGCTGCTAGGAGCCGGGCTATCTCTTCTCCAACAACTCTTCTCTTCTCTTCTGATAGGCGGCGCAAGGGCTGCCTGACGGGTTTCACATCAGATCGGACATGTAACTTGTGCTCGGCGAATTCCGTCGGTACACCCGGCATGTCTTTAGGGGACCATGCGAAGATGTATCGATTCTCACGGAGGAAATCGACGAGCTCGCCTTCCTATTTGCTGTCAAGGTTTGCACCTATGACAGCGTACCTCTCTGGGTGCTCCGGGTCCAAGGGTATCTTCTTTGTCTCTTTGGCCAGCTTGAACGAACCTTCAGCTTCGAACTCCTTGGGGTCGGGCGACATCTCGGGCTGCTTGCCGGCCATCGCGACAACCCGATCCAGAAGCCGCTTCTCAGCCGCGATCACCAAAGACTCGGCCAGCCGACTGCTTTCGGCCGCGCAAGCGGACGACTTCCTGTAGTCGCCGGCTATGGTCAGAATCCCCTTGGAACTCGGCATCTTCATCTTGAGGTAGGTGTAGTGGGGGACCGCCATGAACTTGGTCAAAGCAGGTCGGCCAAGCAACGCATGGTATGGGCTTTCGAGGTCCACCACTTCAAACCAAATTGGCTCTCGGCGGAAATGATCTTTGTCCCCAAAGAGGACGTCTATCAGGATCTTGCCGATTGGTGAGCAGGAAAGGCCAGGAACGATGCCGTGGAACACAGTCCGGCTGCTCTGAAGCTGTCTTTGCTTGATTCCTAACTTCTCCATGGTATCCTTGTACAGAATGTTGATGCTACTGCCTCCGTCTATCAGCACTCGCGAGAAGCAAGCGGCCCGCCTATCTGTGGCAAAGGTGGCACCTAAGACCAGGGCGTAGGAGTCCGAACTCGGCATCACCTCTGGGTGATCAGCTCTGCTCCAACTGATAGGCTTCTCGGACCAGTGCATGAACTCTGGAGTACTTGATGCGACTGCATTCACCTCGTGTTGCTGCTGCCGCCTGCTGCGTCGATCGTCAGCCACACTGGTGAACACCACATAGGCTTTGTGCCCTTCTGGGTATTCGTCTTGTATTGTGCCGACTGGCCTCGCTGCCGGCTGCTGGGGCGGCGGTGGAGGCGGCGGCCCAGCAGGTGGAGGAGGCAGGAGGCCGTCTCCCTTGGCGATTCTGGTGAGCCAGTGGAATTTCCGGGTGGTGTGGTTCGACGGCTTCACGCCGCTATGGAACTTGCAGGGGGCATCTAGAGTCTGCTCGTAGGAGAAAGCCGACTTCCAAGCCGGCCTACCGCCCTTCTGTTTCTTCGGAGCCGGCTGTCCCTCAGGCCGCTCTTCTTCGATCATGGCCACCTGCCGACTGCTGGAAGCCGGCTGAGGGGCTTTGCGCTTGTGATCGTTTTGATACGGGCGACGGCTTGATTCTCCAGTCAGCGTCTTGGGAGCCAGCGTCAGCACTTTTCCGGAGGCGTCTACCTGGAGCTCGGTCTTCATTGAGGAGTCGGCCGTGGCATACTTGTCCACGATGACCAGTAGCTCGTCAAGGGTTACCGGCTCGTCGCAGAGGAGTCGGTGCTTGAGGAGAGTGCCTTCGCGGCACCCTGCGGTGAAGTACTCTATGGTCTGGACCTCGTGCACTCCTTCGCAGGAGTTGTGGAGCTCGGCCCAACGCGTGAGGTAGTCGCGGGTCGACTCGCTGGGCCCTTGTACGCACAAGGAGAGCTGGCGGGGCTTGGGAGCCCGCTTATATGTGCTGGTGAAGTTCCGTATGAAGGCTTCAGTGAAGTCTAGCCAGCTATTGATGCTGTATGGCTTGAGGCTATTGAGCCAGGTGCGCGCCGTGCCTTGGAGCATCAGGGGGACATATTTCACGGCAACACGTTGATTGCCATTCGCTATGCGAACGGCGATGGAGTAGTCGATCAACCAATCTTCCGGCTTCATGGAGCCGTTGTACTTGGGCGTGTCTCTTGGGAGCGAGAACCCTTTGGGAAAGGGCTCGTCGTGGATGCGGGGGCCGAAACACAGTGGGCCGACATCATCTTCTTCTTCCAGGGCTAGGGATCGCGCTAGGCGGTCGATCCGATGGCGGGCTTCATTCTCGCCGACTCCTTCGCGACGACCAAGTCGACCGCTGAGAGTCGGATGCTCGACAGGCGGCGGGGTAGGATATCTTTCCCCGCGAGGCGGAGGAGGCGGCAGGTCGCCTCGTCGCTCCACCCCTCAGGGGCGGCCTTCTGCGTCGCGCTCGATGGTAATACGAGTCCAGCTGCGGCTAGCAGCCGGCTCCTTCTCTTGTCTGGCACGGGCGCCACCCGCAGTCGGCGTACGCGACGTCGCGCCATGCTCTCGGCGAGGGGGGCTTCCAGCTCGGACGTCGGCTTCATGCCGGGTTGCGGCCGCATCGATCAGCTGCTGGATGCGTCTGGATATGTAGGGGAGCTCGTCGGCCCCTAGTCCGTTTAGCTCATCAACGATCGACTGGGCAGCGCGTAGGTTCTCGAGGGGCGTGGCGTAGACCGGGCGGTCTGCTCCCAGCATGTTGGCGATGGCCGCGCCGCGTTTCTTGACGATGCCGACTCGGCTTGGCCCTTCTGGAGGCGGCGTGCCGAAGGCGGCGCGGTGGACTTCGCACTGGTGGGCCTCCGTGAGGCGTCTCATGGTGGCGATCTTCTGGCCCTCCGCAAGGAGGGCAAGGCGGCGTGCCTCCAGCACTTCGGCGTCGGCGTCCGCCGGGATGGGGGCGGACAAATCGTGCAAAGTGGTCTGCAGGGCATCGCGTGCGTTCTCGTCAGAGGCGGCGCCGTGGCTGATGACGAGCACTTCGGTGACGGTGCTACCGCCACTGCCGGCTCGTGGGAGAGGATCGTCGAAGACGATCACGTCAGAGGGGAAGGCGTCGAGCGACGCGGTGTCGGAATCGACAAGCATCGGGTCGGTGGAGCCGACCGACTCCAAGTCCGCGGTAGGCTCGCCGGAGACGTGGAGTTGGTCGAGGAGGCTGACGAGGCGGCTCTCGGGGCAGCCTGTGCCCGCATCGGATGCAGGCTTGTCGGAGATGTGAGCCTCGTCGAGAAGATCGGCAAGGCCGCTCGCTGCGCAGGCATCGTCGACGCTTTGCAGCGCGTCGGGGCAAGCGCCATCAGGCGTGCCGGGCTGGCTACGCTCGCTGGGGAGGAAGAGGGTTCCCGTCCGGAGCAGGTCTCCGGACGGCGGTGCACCAGGCCCCACGGTGGGTGCCAAATGTCGGGGGTTGGATGCGACATATGCCAAAGGATGGCTTGTCATGGTGGGGGCGAGTAGAACGTCGCCGGTGCCTGGAAACGGGATGAGGCGAAGGCATGCACGCCAGCGAATCTTACCCAGCTTCAGGGCTCTCTGTGGAGATAACACCCCTACTGCTGCTCTGCGGGGTCTCCACATGATCACTATGGCAAAGTGAGTACAAGGTTGCTCCTTGAGCTGTTTTCTGGAGGTAGGAGAAGGTGAGGCTAGCTCCCCCCCTTCCTATATGATCTGGTCTAGTCTAAAGGAGCGATCCCCCATGCATGGGTGCCCAGGGGGGCTTATATAGGCCCACCCGCCAGGGATACAATGGTAATCCGGCTGGGCATGGGTCCCAGCCGTCTGTCTCTCAGGCCGCCGTCTTCTCTGCCGACTGCTGGGGCCCGCCGACTGGCGGGCCCCGTCGACAGGCCTAGTACTGTAGCCGTGCTTCTAATGACGCTGGCTTGGTCATGGGGTCGTGGCAACAGTGCCGCCGCCTGACGGGCGATCACTGTTGCCATTCCCTGTCTTGTCTGGTTAATGGCGTGTGGGGCCCGTGAGAGGGGTCGGCCGACTCCCGGGGGCCGACTCCCAACGGGTCCGTCTTGTGGCGCTCTTACCGTCTTCTGTACCCCCACTTACGGGTGGGACCTGCCGTCTCTGGGTCGTACATGCAGGCCGTCGTGGGCACAGTGCGCCGCCCACGGGGGCTGAGGTCAGGGCAGGTATGGCAACAGTGCCGCGCCGGATGGAGATCTCCATCGATACGGCGCACTGTAGCCATGTCGGCCCTTCGTAAGCGAGAGGGGGATGGGCCACGCGGTGGCCGTACCCCGTCCCGTCCATCGTGGCGAAGACAGGAGGAGGTCGGAGTCGCGGGCCGACTCCCCATAGCCGGCTTCTCTGGAAGCCGTCAATGGGAGTCGGCTTATCTCGAAGTCGTCCCTGGGACTGGGCCATGAGGGACAGTCAGAGTCGCGAGCCGAATCCCCATAGTCGGATTCTCTGGAAGCCACCTATAGGAGTCGGCTTATCTCGAAGTCGTCCCTGGGGCTTGGCCGCGAGGGACAGTCGGCGGCCTTGTCGCCGACTCCCAGGAGGCGGCTCCTTGTCGTGGAGTCTTGAGGGGCGCAGTCTGCCCCGATGTTTTGAAAGGTTCTGGGGCTCGAGTTAGCCTACCCGTGGCCCATTACTCCGACACTGTCACTGAAGAATATGATTGAACTGTGTGAGATTTCTAATGGCTTCACTCGAATGGATTGGTAGGTGTAGGATTTTGAGTTGAGCATCATTTGGAAAATTTTCCTTAGTATTTCCTCGAGCCCCTTTAACAGTACGGTGTTTCCTATGACTCAAGAAAGAGAAAATGAAACTATGAAATACAGAGTCTTCACGCTTCATGTTCCTCGAATGATTGCCAAGTCTAAAAGGTCACACCAATTTCTTCACTTTCAAAGTTATCAGAAAGTCTTCAAATATCCAAAGTCTTCAGTTGAAGAACTTCATTTTTAGGGGTCGACTTTTTATGTAAATATCAAACTCCTGATAGATTTATAGACATGTGTACACTCACAAACGCACCGGTCTCTTAACCTATAAGTCTTCAATACACCAAAATCACTAAGGGGCACTAGATGCACTTACAACATGCAAGTGTTATTTTGTTCCGTGTCTAATATTTATGTGCATGTGATAATAGTTTGACTACATTGATATAGTACTGGTGATATGTTCATGCTGACGGACATTTTTTTGAACTATTGTGAGGCTTAATTTTATTCAGAACTACATCCATATTGAAGTTGTTGTATAAATGACAATGTGTAATTTTGTGAATATTTTTATATTGATGTACTCTTGTGATTGATGTTACCGCTCTTGCGAATATTTTTTATGTTAATATACTGCTGTGAATGACGTTATCATCGTACTATTATGTTTAAGGTCCAACCAAATGATACTAAAAAGAATTGATTATTTTCTAAAGAAAATACAGATATTAAAATGTATTAGTTCGTTTCATAATGAAAAGTTATTAAAATTGAAATGTATTAAGAGTTTTAACCGTATTTTATTAAAATGTTATGATTGTATTATTATGTTTAGAGTCAAACTGAATGATACTAAAAAACGCTTAGTATTTCAAACATAAATATGAATATTAAAATATTTTTACCCTTATTATTATATTTAAAGTTTTAGTCGACTAATACTAAAATATTCAATTGCTAATTATTTGAAATGTAAATATGGATGTTCGTTAGGTATTGGAAAATGTGTTAGTGTTCTATGGAGACGTCGTACACGACGGTCCTTCCAGGATCAATGTGTCCAAGTGTGAGTCGACGACAATGGTAGTGAGATACATTGTCAAATTTGGTTATGCGGCAGTTAGAAGATGTATCCTAGCGGCGTTTTGCCCTGAGATGCGCGGAAAGAAAATGACCACGAAGGCCTTTGTCATTGTCGGAGGTAATGATGGTACAGTTGCCCGTTGGGGTCCTCAGCCGGTCACAGGTGAAAACTCGTGGGGGTCATACACGAGGTTTGCAAGCAATCCTAGTTGCTCTATGTTTAGACAACCGATGATGTATGTGGAGTTCCCAAGCTCCCAATGACATGTGGTAGAGCAACCCATATAAAGTGGTCTCGGTCTTCTTACTGTAGCAGTATGGTAGTAAACTTCCCATGCTATGCACCTATATGGCCCTTAGAGATTAACCGGAGATTATTGTCTTATATGGACCAAAACCCATCTATAATCCAACAATCCCTTTGTTTTTATTTACTCCACATATTAGCATTGGTCAAAGATAAACTTTGACACATGGGTCTGTCTAGAACTCAGTCGACTTAGACTTCGCGAAGTCTAAGTCGCATGACATCATCGTATAAAAATTGATTGCATGTGACTCCATTCGTTGTTCTGTGTTCGCTACAGACCACATGGGCTTTTGTTTAGCTGGAGACTACATGGGCTTTTGTTTGGTTGTGTTGTACTCATCCATCTTTGTGTGTTTTTTCCTTTTTTATTTAGCCACCTAATACATGTATTGCTACACAGTGTAATGGAGCTCCGATTTTGTCGGTAGCTTCGCTCATGTTCTGTTCCTTGCCTTCGTGTCATCTTGTTACACCTTTTTATTATTAAAAAATCATTTTATATTTTAAAAGGATTTTTTTAATGTAACAAAGAAATAAAAAATAAAAATAAAGAAGAAGACAATTAATTTAGTTGGGTGCAACCAAAGGATATACAACTATGTGTCGTCAATTAGCATGCAAATCGATATCAATATTATTTTGGAAGCGAAAAGATAAGTTACCCAGTTGTTGTTGCATTAGGCGCCATGCAATTGTAGTCGGATTGCAACAGTTGTAGTTGCACGTCTACCAGTGGGCATGCAACTGGCTGACACCCCCTACCAACCCAGTTGCAGCCGCGTTGTACATCATGCAGTTGCAATCGACTTTCAACACTTGCAATTGCAACTCTATTGATGGACATGCAACTGACCGACAACCCTATCAACCCACTTGAAGTCAGGTTGTAACCCTTGCAGTTGCATGTCTACCAGTAGACATGCAACTAGCTGACGAAGCCCCATACCAGCACAGTTGCAGCCACGTTGGGGGCTTTGTAGTTACAGTCAGGTTGCAACACTTGCAGTTGCATGTCTAGTGAAGGACATGCAACTAGCCGATAACCCCATAAAAGCACAGTTGCATCTGCATTGGCTGCGATGCAGTTGCAGCCGGGTTGCAACACATGCAGTTGCATGTCTAACAAAGGACATACAACTAGCCGACAACACCATAAAGCACAGTTGCATCTGCGTTGGGGGGCATGCAGTTGCAGCCGGATTGCAACACTTGCAGTTGCATGTCTACCAGTGGACATGCAACTATCCAACAAGCCCCTACAAGCCCAATTGCAGCCGCGTTGGGGGCCATGCAGTTGCAGACGGGTCACTAGTAGAAAACAGGGCTTTCGTTCGGGCCAGACTAGACCATTAGTCCTAGTTCAGTCATGAACCGGGACCCATGGGGGCATTGGTCCCGGTTCGTGCGGCTAAAGACATTAGTCCTGGTTCAAATAAGCCCTTTAGTCCCGGTTTGAGACACGAACCGGGACTAAAGGGTGTGATGCTATGGTCAAACTAATTATTCAAGAAGTATTAGTGGTACTAAATAATTATTCAAGAATATTAGTGTTACTAAATAATTATTACATTATTTTGAATTTTGGTCAAAATGTGGTCAAACTATGGTCAAACTACTTATTCAAGCAATATTAATGTTACTAATTTTTTTTAAATAATAGTTTCAAACTCAAACAGTGAAACGTGTCACTTCATGCTCAAGCTAAACTCCTGAAGGGTTAATAGGATTGGCATCTTACTATTGTCAGGAAAACAACAAGTGCAGACTTGGAAACGAGGGAGAATAGAACCCGAAAGTTAAGCGTGCTCAGGCTGGAGTAGTGAGAGGATGGGTGACCAACCGGGAAGTTAGATGATTTGGAATGATGAGGGGGTGATTAGAGATTAGAGGTTAAATTTAGCAGTGATGAGTTTATGATTAGAGATTAAATTGTAAAATAATTCTGAAATTTGAAAACCGGAAAAAAAATTAAAATAAAAAATTCAAAAAAAATTGTAATTTTTTTTGTGATTTGGAATGATGAGGGGGTGATTAGAGATTAGAGGTTAAATTTAGCAGTGATGAGTTTATGATTAGAGATTAAGTTGTAAAATAATTCTGAAATTTGAAAATCAAAATAAAAAATAAAATAAACAATTCAAAAAAATCGTAATTTTTTTTGTAAAAATAAAAAATTCCCTACCGGGACTAAAGGTGGAGCTCCAGACAGCGGCCACGTGGAGGGCCTTTAGTCCCGGTTCGTATAAGAACCGGGACTAAAGAGGGGGGGCTTTAGTACCGACCCTTTAGTCCCGGTTCCACAACCGGGACAAATGGGCATTTTTCTACTAGTGGATTGTAACACTTGCAGTTGTATGCCTAGTGGTTGACAACAAACTAGCCAATAACCCCCTACAAATCCAGTTGCATTTACGTTGGTGGCCATACAGTTGCAGTCGGGTTTTAACACTTGCAGTTGCATGTCGAGTGATGGACATCAAACTAGGCGATAGTCCCCTACAAGCCCAGTTGCAATCACATTGGGGACCATCCAGTTCAGAAAAAAAACAGGCAACAACGTACTAGGCCATCAACAGAACACACAGGTCAACCACACACAAAACTTGGTGTCCAAAGTCCATAGCTACCAAAACGAATGAGATCTAACTAATTCTCTATTGACAAATAAAAATAACCCAAGAAAAAAAACTATCCGAAGAAGGAAACAAAAAAATGAAATTTGAAGAAAAGAAAAAAGAAAAACAATAAACTAAATGGAATAAAAAAGAAAGAAAATAAAATAAAAATAAGGGAAAACAAACACCTGATGACTCAAAATCCCCCATAAAAAGCAGGATAGAACGGACCAAAAGGCTGCACCGCAAAAATAACCGGGATGCAACATAAGAAACCTACAACCCTATCCCACCCGTGTTAAAAAAGAGAGAAGACAACTTGTGATGTGCACCGCTCACGCGACGCAACTAAGTGTCACGTGAACAAATCCATGAACCGCAACGTGTTTTTGTCAGACGATGAAGGACGTGAATGGGACATAATTATTTTCAGAAAACTAGAATAGTATGCAACAGAAAAACAAAAAATAAAATAAAGAAACAAAAATAAAGAAACAAGGAAAAAATATTACGAGAGAAGATGAAGAGGAAAGATGAAGAAAAAAACTATAAAAGAAAGAGGGACAAACATATGAATTGGGGAAAATGCAACATAAAAATGCAAAATAACTAGGCAAAAAAAACTAACAAAAAATGGAGGCAAGTACAAATAATAAAATAAATAAATTGGATTGCTTGTTTTCGAAACATATGGAGATGTAGCCATGTGAAGGAGACACACTGGGTTAGGGATGTGGCCACATGCCAAGCCCACCACGCATACCTGCACCCTCCACAAGAAAAAAGAAAGAAAGAAGAAACAATAAAGAGGCCGGCTGTATTCCTACATGGCCTATTTGACAAGAAACAAACATCATGCAACGTTCTTGAAGCACCTGGTTGATCGAACGATAGGGGAGGGTTGACTGAGACTTTGTAAAAAATCAGTCGATTGATTTTTAGCACAACTGTTGACATATACAATAACAAATAAAGGTCATTAGATTCATTATTGAATACAATTTCACATCATATAGATTTGCTATGGTAAATGTTCATATTTTTTAAAATAACTTCATTAAATTTTACGAAGTTTGACTTTAGTTAAATCTAACACGCCGAGTAAATAAAAACGAAGGAAGTACTAGTACATAAGATCGTTTCAACATTTTTATTTTTTTATTTATAGTGGCGCCTCAACAAATAACTGATGTCTGTAGTTGTCGTGATTGGCTGTGCGCCCATATAATCAAGCGGCATGCTAGTGGTTGGTCAGCCTTACTTCTCAATTTGATTTCCCTTTCAATGAGGAGCTTTGTTTCTTGTTCAGGGCTTTGCCCTTCTTCTTTTTTTGAGAGGGAAGGGTTTTGCCCTTCTCTGGGAAACCAGGTGGTTCTTACCAGCAAATAGCCCCGAATATTCTGTGAAAATAACGTTTACCTCGCAGTCAAATTGCTAATATCACACCCCGGCGGAGAGAACAGCTTCCCTTTTCTGCAGAAAAGCAGGAGCGAATGAGACGATGGAACCACTGGTCTCCCCTCGACTGGAGTCGGTCTTCTCTCTCTTCACCGTCAAGGTACCGGCTCCGGCACGGAGTACTTCGTTCAGGAATAACGCTGGCCTTTTCGGCCCTGAACCCGAGCGAGCCGGCCGGCCAATGAGGAATAAGCACGCGTCAGCACGGGCCCACAGCTGGCGGGGTCGGCGGCTTTGGGTTGGATGCGACGGCCACGGCTGTGGGCAGAATAAAATACAGTAGTAACCAGCGGATCACGAGCTGCGCGCTGGCTGCTGGCATGGCAGGCAGGTGCGTACTAGAACCGATCGAGTAGCGCCGTGTCGCGAGCGGTGAGCGCTCCTCCAGCTTAGGCGGCGCCGAATGTACCAGCCCGGTGGCCCACGCGCGCGTCCCGTGGTCGTGCCCCCCGCCCAGCCAGCCACCCCCCGCCGTCGAAGAAATTGTACACGCAACGGCAAGTCAACAATGTGCGCCGCCGTCTACTACCTGCACGATGGATTCGCTAAATTCGATGGCCAGCTAACCCAGCGCCACCCGCGCGGTTAACCCGCCGTGCAGCGCATGGTTTCTCTCTTTCTTCCGCCCGTCCGGGCCGGGGCAGGGGCGCAGGGCGCTGCCCAAGAAGGACACGTCGAACCCGCACGCATGGCAGAATTTTTTTTTTTTTGAACAAGCAAAGGCACCAAAAGGTGCCACATATTTCATACAGCTCAAAGAGATTGAACAAAGTGTATTACATAGACCTGCGAAAGATGGAAAGAAAAGAAGCAGAAACTATGAGTAGGAGCTGAAGAAAGGATCCTAGTAGGGCAAAGTGGCCAGAAGCACTATGCCGTGAGCAACATGATCAGAACTAGAGGAGAAAATATCTAGGAAAAAGAAAACAAAGTAGACTCTGATCTCCTCCGAACAAGCAGCCCACAGAATGAATCGTTGGGCAAAAAAACTGCCAACAACATTATGTGCCCGAGACGCTTGACCTGCCTTAAAAGCAACGCACCGTGTGCAGTTGAATATCTGCAAGTTGAAAGTTTGAAAGAAGGGCCACCACTGGACACGGAGAATTTGAGTGAGCATGAGCAAAACAAGCAACTTGCGTCTCTCGGACAGATTGGAAAACCTGCTGAGCCAGATTATGAGCGACACCATTGATTTCCCTGGAAACATGAAACACTTGAGCAGCTAAATTAGACGTAACTTTGAGAAAAGTAGCCAACTGTTTTCTAATGTTCCAATGAGCAGGAGAATCTGAAATATTTCTTGAGGCAGCAGCAGAAGCAAGAGAAAGACAGTCCGTCAGAAATGTGGGATTAGTAATATTAAGCTGAGCGGCAAGGTGAGCTGCACAAGAAAGGGCAACTGCCTCAGCTTGAAGGGGAGTTGAAGTTGAAGAGGCCGAAGCTTGAACCTGAATACTAATCTCACCTTGATCCGAAGGCATGGAAATATAAACACCTATACCTGTGCCCACATGTCCTCGAGCGAGTCCTGGGATTTTGGACGATCTAAATGCTGCATTAGAAAAAAATTTAGTCCCAAAAATTAACAAATCCGATTTAAGCGTTTTTCCCTGCTTAGGTAAAATATCAGTAGAATGATGATTAGTAGACAGAGGCTGCTCAGAAGAAGGATTGTGAAGATTATGCAAATGCCCAAAGTCCGAAGTTGTAGCAGCAATATTAACCTGATGAGGAAGATGATTTTTCCTATCAAAAAGAAAATCATTTCGAGCTTTCCACAGGCACCATAAAAAATTAAAAACATTCTGAATAGAGGCATGAGGGTAACTCATATTAATAAGAAAGATGAGAATGGAATGCATAGAAGAGTGCCCTTGAGTAAGAACATCCGCTCGAATAAACCAAGGCGAAGAAAACCATGCTGCTCTTGCAAAGCCGCAGAGAAAAAAGAGGTGAAATTCATCCTCCTGCTGTCCGCATCTACCGCATGGCAGAATTTGGGTGCCCCTAACGACGTGAACTGGTGCTGCCATCGAGGCGCGGCGCAGCATGGTCTCGCTTCCGTTTCATGTTTCGGCATCCGCGGAAGGCGGAGCCACCGCCAGGCGGCAGACGCCAGCGTCTGGCTCGCAACGCGTAGCACGGATGCTCCTCTCCAGCGACTGACTTCCACGCGCGGGAGATCCTTCGAGGAGTAGGGCCAGGGGGCGGGAGGAATGGGAGGGGCCACGGCCGCGGCAACGACTTGTGGCCCGTTTGGCAGCCATAGCAGCTCGGGCTGGCTCAAGAGAGCAACTAACGTTTGCGCATTGTTTGATTGCCCGCATTTAGGCCTCTCGCATTAGGGGATGACTTAGCGCACGGTGTTTGATTGTCTGTATTGGCTCGTCTCACGCAACTACACGGTGTTTGGTTGTATATGCGAGATATGATTAAGAGCTAACACTTACACTAACGCGCACACTGTGACTCACAATTGAAGTGGACGGTGACCGCGGCGCCGCGTCCGACACGACGAGCATGGAGTCTTGGGCGAGCGTTCTTGCCGGCTCCACGGCGAACTAGTTACTAGCGTCGCCGCCGCAAATGAAGTTCGTGCGGAGGAGCGCTGAGGCAGAGGAACAGTGAGGAGAAATGCAGTGCGTGTCGGACCATGGCAACTGCGGTGGACGGTGGTTGTAGCTCCGTGTCCGACACGACGAGCATTGAGCCATGCGCTAGCGACCCCGTCGGCGGCGCGGCGAACTAGCTGATAGCCTCGTCGAAGCAGAAAAAGCCCGCACGAAGACAGTGCGTAATTGCGGCGTTGATGCAGTAGGATCGACGAAACAAAAAATTTGCAACACCAATGTCGTGAGGAATTGCGAAATTAGGCTACTGGTTAAAGGAAATTTGAAATGATTGATCGTGCACGACGAATCTGACCAGATTCGTCCAAAATAGTTCCTAACATGAACACAAAATTGAGCATTTACGGGCGACGAAACTAGAAATGGATCGCAAAAATGGAACCCGTCACATTGTTGTGCATCTTTTTCGTGTAGAGCTTATTTCAAATTGAAGCATCGTTGTGTAGATTAGAAGTAAGAAGGAAGAAAGGAGATTAGGGAGGATGTTAGTGGAGGTGGAAGAAGAAGCTCCTACAGAGCTCGCATCCCTCGAGCCTCCTCTGGTGCAAGGGGCTCATCCACTGCGCTTGTTGTGGCTTCGCTCGGTTTGGCTTGCGAGAAATTGTCTATTTGATGAGCTCACGGCCTAGCTCGGGGTGCTTTATAGTTTGTGCAATGCAGGGCGAACAGTGTATGCAGGTGAACCAAACACACCGATTTAATCTCGCGTGGGTATGGCTGGCCCAAATACGGGCAACCAAACGCGCCCTTGAAAGGCCGCGACGACGCGCGTGAAGGAGGGTCTGTCTCCGTCAAAACAGGGCCGGTAGAGGTAGGAACGAGTCCGCACGTACATACACACGGCGCGCGGACGGAGCGGAGAGCAATCGCGTCGCGTCGCCACTCGCCAGGCAGGCAGTGCAGTGGGCACAGGGTCAGCGGTCGCGCGCTCGTGCTCTCCCACGCTGCAACGCAACCGCAACAGCCGACCACGCACGCACATCCTAGCGCGCCTTCCCGTCTGTCGCCCTACGAGCTTCCTTCGGAACGCGGCAAAGCTGACCTCCCCACTCCGCCGAGTTCTACACATGATCGACGCGTGCGTCCCTGTGTGCTTCTGTATATACTCGCGGTCGCGGTCTGCCGGTGCCATTGCCCGGCCGCGAGGAGCAGTTCACGGTTGGATTTTTGCAAAGCCTGCTCCATCGATGACTGTTTTGCTGCGGCTGGATGGATTCTCTAGCAAGCAAGCAAGCAAGCGAGCATATCGTATCAGCTTTACTACTCCTATTACTTGAGTTGATCCGATGAGAAGACGGCAGCAGTAGTTGTTGACGGAATTGCAGCTTCGATCGGTTTTGCCCAGGAATCAAGTGGCAAGCTAGTGGTTTCCTCTTCTTTCCGGAGGAGCCTTGCTTGCTGTAACGTTAGTTCGGTCGATGCTAACCAAGTCAAGATGCATACATGCATAAAGCTAGAAGTAGTTTTCTTTTAGCCGAGCAGTAATAGTTAGGCTGCTCATAGTGGGAGTAACATGGATAGTAACATAGATGCCACATAAGCAAAAATATTAATGTGGCAAGTAGTTAATGAGGAGAGAGGCAAATAGAGTAACCTAATATGTTACCATCACATAGCGCTTTTCAATGTAAAATGAGTCTATAAAACAATAAATAAACATGTATATGTTACTAGACATATGACACTTCTCACTATAAGGGTAGTAACATAGAGTAGTAACGTATGCATGTTACTACTCTAAGTTACTCCCCACTATGACTAGCCACAGTGGGAGTAACTTCGGTAGTAACATCGAGTCCAACTCAGCAAATTTGCTTATGTGGCAGTGAGTTAATGAGGAGAGATGTAGTACTAGTAACTTAGCTAGTTACTGTAACATCACATGTCCCAATGCAATATGAGTCTATAACCTAATAAATGAAGTTTTGCATGTTACCACACTTATGTTACTATCCACTATTGAGGTAGTAACATAGTCTAGGGATATGTGTATGTTACTCTCCATTATGGCTAGTATTGTTTATATGGTTGTCTCTCTTTTGGAAACCAATCCTGTGGGCGCTGAATATTCCACAAAATAGGCGACGTTTCGCATTCAGTTTGCCGAATGCCGATATTGCTTGCACCCCGCAAGAGCACGGTGACTTTTGAGCGGAAAGGCAGTGGCGAAATGGAAACGGCGGCTCTCGCCTTGCCGCGCGTCGGTAGGCATCAACTCAAGTGCTTGGGCGAAGAACGCTGCCTTTTTTTCCGGCTCTGAACGTGAGCCAGCCATACAGGGACGGGCACGCGTCGTCGCGGGCCCGCAGAGGGCAGGCACCGGCGGCTTTGGATCAGGCGGCGCCCGGCGGAATAAATTAACCGCCGGACCACGAGCTTGCTGGCAAAAGCACGTAGGCCCGGTGGATCGGATCGAGCAGCGGCGCGCGGCGGCGCCGAACCTGCTCCTCGCTTGCCCCCACGTCTCTGGAAACAAGGTGCGTCGCGTGGTGGTGGTGGTCCGTGGTCGTGCTCGTGCCCCCCACCCAAGCCGACGAGACAGTGGTGCACGCGACGGCGGGGCAGCAGTGCACGCCATGCAGATTCGGGCGAATATGTGTGCTTGTGCGTGCGTGCGTGTGTTTTTTGCGGGAAGAATATGTCCGCGTGGTTAGCCGACAGGTTTTCCCTTCTTCCATCGGGGATGAACGACACGTCGAAGGCGCTGCGATTTCCTCGCGCGCACGGCGGAGAGGCGCGACCACCCGACACCCGTGCGGCCGTGCTGGTGCCAGCCATCGGGGCGACGGGGCGTCGCCCGGCGATCTCGCTTCTCCAGGTTGCGGCGCCGCGCTCGCGAAAAACCACTACTTCTTTTTTTGCAGATAAGATTATTTAAAAAGTTGTCTATTCTAAAAAAATACCATTTCTTAAAGAGTCTTCATGAATTTAAAATTTTGTTCATGAGTTTCATAAAAAATGTTTTATGAATTTTAAGTTTTTAAAAATTATTAGAGGAAATTAAAGACTCTTCACGAAATTAATAAATTCTCATTATTAAAAAACCATAAAATGAAAAAAACGAAAAAAACAACCAAATAAAAGGTAAACCAGCAAAAAAAATCAAGCAGAAAACCGACAGAGAAACACATGCGTTACGGGAGGAAAGAAAACCGGAGGAGATAAATGAGGGGCGCCGCCGAACCTGCTAGTTGTCTGAATCTCACAAGATGACTAGGATACAGTCTTCCTCCCCTCGATCTTCGACGACAAGTCCGTGGATTCAACTTTTCTCTGCCCATCACTGGTAGGAAAGGAGAATCCTGATGCCTCGGCTCCAACTAGAAGATAGGTTAGGGTTTTTTTAGTCCTCGTAAGGACAGGCTCGGACGGACGGCGACGCTTCTTCCTTAAGTTCGTCTGGTGGGATAGATTAGTCGGAGGTCCGACGTAGATTCCTGTCAGCTTCTCGATGCGGCGAGGTTTGGGTTCCACAAGATCAATTCAGGGATTCAACGGTGATGACTACAACTCCGGGCACTGGTCCTTAGTGGCACATGCATGAAGACTTTTCAGTTATCATCAACAAAGTCAGGCTGGGACAACTGCTCATTCTAACAACAACATTAGTCGTTCGGTGGTTCAAAGGCGTCGATGCAATTTTTTATTATGTTTGAAGTGTTTTATACTTACGAGATGCAATAGTTTTTTCCTCTAGGGTTTTCCTAGAGTCCACCTCTTCCTCTGGCGGCGGCGCCGGAGTCCACCAATAAACCCTACCGCCGATCGCTGGGTTCCCCCCGGGATTGATAGGCCTAGAGCGAGATCGAGAGCCGACACCATGGAGGATCCGATGCTTGAGAAGGAGGAAGAGGGAACGAAGGGAGGCCTGGCGGGATTAGGGCATATAGACGGGAGGACAGATGGGGATGGGTTACGTGATGGAGGCCTATCGACCGGGGGTCTGATCATGGACAAACCGGCTGAGGAAGCGAGGGAGGAGGTTGTGGCAGATCTCAGCCAGGAGGATGATGAAGATTGGGATAACATGGCTCATGATCCGGCCCTTGAGGATGCGTTCGAAGGTTTAAAACTTCATGGAGAGGAGGAGGAAGATATGGATCTGTCTGGGGAAGTGGAAGAACTGATCAAGGAGGTTCGATGGTTATGCCTATTTAGGGTTCATACGATGAGGCCGTTTAGTCATGCGGCGCTGCTAAACTCATTGAGGAACGCGTGGTCGTGTGCGCAAGGAGTAACGTTTAACATCAAAGGTCCTAATCTCTTCCTAGCTCAGTGCCATTGCTTGGGGGATTGGAAGCGGGTGATGGAAGGAAGGCCATGGCAATTTCGGAGAGATCCGGTCGTCATTGTGGAATATGATGGCTTTACAAATGTTGCGGAGTATGCTTTGGATATGTATCCCTTATGGGCTAGAATAAAAGGCTTGCGAGATGGCCTTACGAGGAAGAAAGAGCTAGCCGAGAAGGTAGCTAAGAAGGTGGGTAAGCCGCCCTTCACTGTTGCGGTCAACAAGGGGAGGATTAATCCATCCAGTTTCTTAAGGGTTAGGGTTTTTGTTAATGTTCATAAACCTCAGGTAAGATTTGTACCGATCACTTTGAAAGAATTCAAGAGGTACCCTGTTAGTTATGAGAAATTGCCAGACTTTTGCTATTTCTGTGGATGCATGGGTCATGTGGTTGAGGAGTGTGGAGATGGAGTGCACGCACTATCGGAGTGTGAATGGGGTGACTGATTGCATTGGAGTAATGAGCAGCCTGTAGGTGGAGCGGGAAGTGGTCGAGGAGGAAGGAGCGCAGCGGGAGGGAGGGGTAGAGGTGGAGCTGGTTTTGCTAATAGGGAAGGAGCTGGAGGTAGAGGAGAAACACGGGGTCGAGGTAGAACTGCAGTGCATATGAAGGGACAGGGAGTTGATGATGCACCCTCGAACACGTTTGTCGGAGGTAGGGCGATGCAGCAGCATAGCCTGGGTGATGATGATACTCGCCTGGTTCATAAACGCCTAATAAATAGCGATGGTACAGTTTGTGTTCGTGGACAGCCGGTGCCGAACCTAGCTGGCAAGGTTTCGAGCACCGTTCTTATGTTGGAAGGTGGTAGCTCATCGGAGGGAGCGGAAACTGGTCCATCTAATACTCCAGGAAAAGTTCAGATCGTGAAAAGGAGAAAGCAGGGAGATAACGGCGAGAATGTGGATATGGATGTGGCGTCCGAGGCGGCCTCCGACATGGAGGGCCGCCGGGGACAATGAACGTGTTAAACTGGAACTGCCGGGGAGGGGGGAATACCCTGACAGTTCGTGAAATAGCGACGCTTGTACAGTCGCATTCCCCAAGTTTGGTGTTCTTGTGTGAAACCAGGCAAAAGGAAGAGAGGTTGAAGAGACTAAGAGGTCGTCTTGGCCTGAAAGGTTTTGAGTGCGTGGACTGTAATGGACTAAGTGGTGGTCTTGCATTATTTTGGCATGAAAATTGCCTGGTTGATATCCTTGATAAGGACGAGAGAGATATTGATATAACAGTGCGCTTGCATGCTGATGCTGAACAGTGGAGAGTGACTTTTGTGTATGGGGAACCTCGGGTGGAGAATAGGCACTTCATGTGGGAAAAGATGCAGTACTTGTACTCGTCATCGGATCTCCCCTGGCTAGTTATAGGATATTTTAATGAATGCCTATGGAACTTTGAGCACATGTCCATGACACCAAGACAAGAACCACAGATGTTGGCTTTTCGTGATGTGTTGGAAACTTGTCAACTAATTGATTTGGGGTTCTCGGGGATTCCCTTTACTTATGATAACAAGAGAAGTGGTGCTGCAAATGTTAAAGTTCGCTTGGACCGGGCTGTTGCTTCAAGTGCATGGCGTAATATGTTTGCTTTTGCTTCTGTGACTCATGTAGTTTCGCCGTGCTCTGACCATGTAGCGTTGGTGCTTAAGGGCTCTCCGGACCCAGGGCCGACGAGAGGAAGGGTGCGTCAGTATGAAATATTTTGGGAACGAAGTGATGAACTACCAGAGCTGATCAAGGATGCATGGGAGTCTGTTGGTGCTGTATAGAGTTTAGATCAATTACAGGCGGCTCTCAAAAAAACAATGTCCACACTCGGGTTATGGAGTAAGAAGAAATTTGGCAACATTACCCGTGAGCTAGCAAAATCAAGATCTCAGTTGGAGGAATTGATGAATATGAATGCAGATAGGCAGGACATTCGAAGGGTGACGGATAAAATGAACGAATTATTATACCAGGAAGAAATGTTATGGTTACAAAGATCAAGAATAAGTTGGCTTAAGGAGGGGGGTCGTAACACAAAATATTTTCAGAGTAAGGCTGTTTGGAGAGCACGTAAAAATAGAATCCGTGAACTCATGGACGAAAGTGGGATAGGCATTCTGATATGGATACAATGAGTGCTATGGCAAATAGCTACTTCCAGTCGATATACACAGCGGACCCGAATCTGAATTATGCTCCTGTACTGAACCTTCTTGAGACTCGGGTCATAGATGATGATAATGTCAAACTTTGTGAACCTTTTACTGAAAAGGAGATCGTTGATGCCTTATTCCAGATAGGCCCCTTGAAGGCACCGGGCCTGGACGGGTTTCCGGCCAGGTTTTTTCAGCAGAATTGGAGCACGCTCAGGGACAGTGTTATTAAGTCAGTTATGGTGTTCTTTGAGACGGGTGTAATGCTAGAGGGGGTGAATGCAACTGCTATCGTTCTTATTCCCAAAATCCCAAATCTTGCTCGACTGACTGACTTTAGGCCTATAAGCTTATGCAACATTATCTATAAAGTTATATCGAAATGTTTGGTTAATCAGTTGCGTCCTATGCTTGATGGTATTGTCTCACCGGAGCAGAGCGCTTTTATCCCGGTGAGAATGATAACGGATAATGCTCTTGTGGCCTTCGAATGCATTCACTACATTAAACAAGAAAAGGATCCCACAAAGAGCTTTTGTGCATATAAGTTGGATTTATCGAAGGCTTATGATAGAGTTGATTGGGGTTTCTTGAGGCAAGTGATGCAAAAGCTGGGTTTCTCTCGTCGATGGGTGGACTGGATTATGACATGTGTCACATCGGTGAGGTTTTCTGTCAAATTAAACGACACCCTCTTGGATTCATTTGCACCGTCGCGAGGGCTTCGGCAAGGTGACCCCCTATCACCGTTTCTTTTCCTTTTAATAGCTGATGGTCTCTCTGCTATCTTGAAGCATGAGGTTGAAAATGGAAATATCACTCCTGTCAAAATCTGCCGAAGGGCGCCAGGGATTTCGCACCTGTTATTTGCTGACGATACCTTATTGTTCTTTGAAGCTAATCATGAACAAGCTGTGAGAGTGAAGGGGGTTTTGGACCTCTATGGTGATGCTACGGGTCAAAGCCTGAATTCTAACAAGTGCTCAATCATGTTCGGTAATGCATGCCCCAACGCAAACCAAGTGGAAGTTAGAGCTGTTCTAAATGTCACTATGCAAGTTTTTGAAGAGAAATATTTGGGCCTTCCCACACCAGATGGACGCATGTCTAAAGGGCGGTTCCAGAATGTGCAAGTAAGCCTCACAAAGAGGTTATTACAGTGGGGAGATGGGTTCCTTGCGCAGCCTGGCAGAGAGGTACTGATCAAGTCTGTTGCCCAAGCACTTCCTACATACATCATGAGTGTATTCAAACTTCCATACTCAGTTTGTGATGACTTGACGAGGATGGTCAGAAACTTTTTTATTGGGGTTCGAAAAGAGGACGGAGGAAAGTGCACTGGAAGGCATGGGAGTTTCTACTCCAACCTAAATGCAAAGGGGGTTTGGGTTTCCGTGACTTCAGACTCTTTAACCAAGCGCTTTTGGCCCGTCAAGCTTGGCGTCTCATTGATAGGCTGAACAGCTTGCGTGCTTGATTACTGAAAGCAAAGTATTATCCGGAGGGCAAGCTTGAGGATACTGTCTTCCCAAGCAATGCTTCGCCTACCTGGCAAGCAATAATACACGGACTAGATCTTCTGAAGAAAGGGCTCGTGTGGAGAGTTGGCAATGGGGCAAGCATTAGAGTGTGGAGAGATAACTGGATACCAAGACCGTATTCGTTCAAACCAGTGACTTCACAAGGACGCTGCCGCATTCGATATGTCTCTGAACTGCTGAATGGTAATGGATCATGGAATGTGGACTTGTTGAGGAATTATTTTTTGCCGTGTGATGTTGAGGAAATTCTGAAAATCAGAGCATCTCCGAAGCTAGACGAGGACACACTAGCTTGGGGACCTGGGCGACTTGGTGTTTTTACAGTAAAAAGTACTTATGATTTTGCTTTTGAGGAAGCATACAGGGCCAATGCTATTGCCTCAAGTTTGATGCCAGATGGCCGAAGATCTGTATGGAAACTCATTTGGTCTGTTGAAGTACCACCTACTGTCCGTAACTTTGCTTGGCGGGTAGTTACAGATTCACTTCCCACCTGGAGGAATAAGAACAAGAGAACACTTGAGACAACAAGTCTGTGCCCAATCTGCGGTATGGAACCAGAGGACAATTTCCATCCACTATGCCGGTGCCCTAAAGCGTGTGAGCTATGGAAGTATATGGCGGAGGTTTGGAGTCTACCAGATGTTGATCAGGTCAGAAATATTGGGAAGGAATGGTTATTCCAAGTTTTGGAGCCGTTAATGGATATTGAAAGGAGTATGCTACTTATGACATTATGGCGCTGCTGGTACATCCGCAATGAGATACTGCATCAAAAGAACCCACCTCCTCTTGAGGTGTCCAGGAAGTTTCTCGTCAGCTACCTCGAGTCCTTGATTGCCATTAAGATGAACTCGAACATGGATCTGTTGAAAGGAAAAACGGCTGTTTCTTATGATCATAGTCTTCTAAATCATCCAGCTCAGGGAGGGAAGTTCACGCCCCCATGGGCGCCACCGCCAGCTGGTTGGGTGAAATTAAACTCGGATGGATCGTTTGCTCCGGATGGTGCAGGAGCAGGCATGGTACTGAGAGATTCTCAGGGAGCGATCATATTTTCAGCTTGCAGGAATTTTTTCTCATGCCGTGAAGCTTTGGAGGCGAAGCTGGGTGCTTGTATGGAGGGATTATCACTGGCAATGCAGAGAAGTGAGCTTCCGGTGGTGGTGGAGATGGATTCACTACTAGCAGTAAGGATGATCCAAGGCAAAGATCGAGATAGATCCATTTATGCTTCTTTAGTTAATGAGATTAGATATCTCAGTTCCCTTCGTGAGGTTTGTATTACTCATGTGAGCCGTCTGCAAAACAAAGTTAGCGATAGTTTAGCAAATTTTGCTCGCTCAGAGGGTAGGACCATGACTTGGTTAGGATCGGAACCCTCTTTTGCGGTTGAGCTGGCTCTTGCTGATTGTAACTTTGATGGTTGAGTAATACAAATTTTTCACTCGCAAAAAAAAAGTGTTTTATACTTCCAATGAACCTTTTATAATACTGTGAGTACTTTTCCAAAAAAAGGGGGTGCGTCGCGTGGTGCACTGGCGGTGGTCGTTCTCGTGCCCCCACCCAGGCCGACGAAATACTAGCGCACGCAACGGCAAGTCAGCGATGTAGGCCATGCAGATCCTCGGCCCCGTTCAGCAAAACACCGGGCATAGTGTGCCAGAGGAAGCCTGGAGCTCTTTGCCGCTGCCAAAAATCATCGGTTATACGTAAGCAGCTGTTCCAGTGATGCTTTGGCATACAACATAAGAAGAAATCACGTGATCTACGCGGTCAGGATCCGTACGCCTTCAGCGCTGGCTTTGCTAGCATTTGGTTAGGATCTCTGCGCCGGTCCTGGTGATGAGGATGGTGTGCTCGAACTGCGCCGCCAGGCTGCCGTCCGTCGTCACCGCCGTCCAGCCGTCCTCCCACATGTCGCACTCGATGCTGTTGCTGTTGCTTCCCATGGTCAGGATCGGCTCTGCCCAGAGTTTGCCACAGCGTGCGTTAAGTCAAATACTCAAAACCTGGCTGCCTCAGCCTTCAGTTAGTACTACTACTCAAGAATGTATCGGCAGGGTGAACGGTGCGTACCTATTGTGAACGTCTGGCCTTCAACCATCTGCCCTGGCATGTTGTTGCCTGTTCAAGTGCACAAATAATGTGTCTGTCAGCTATAATTGCCGAAGCATTGACAGATGTGGCAGACCGGATCAAGCTATCTAGTGCCGAAACAGCGCAACAAAGCCAACATCTGACTTCAGAAACTATCACCGACATAATGCCTGCTTCAATATCGCAATAATCATCTGAATTTTATGCTCAGCTAGTTGGTGGCACCGACTGCCATCAAATTCCATCAACATGTTTGTGGCTCAGCACATGTTTTTGTCAGTTTCTTGATTGTGATTATGACCAATTGAAGAAATTGGACGGACGTGGCATGAGAACCCAAACATAATGTCTACTGCCAGGGCAAAAGTTTGATGCACATTGGCCTGCAGTAGATCCTCTAATCTTCACTAGAGTTCACTCTACATTTGAAAATAGGTGCTAATTTCTCATTCTATTATCGTAGGGGACACTACCATAAGCATAGCAACATTGGCACATGTAATTTCTTCAGTTTTTGATACAATATGGTTATAGTTTATTAGCAATCACTTACGCTGGTGATATATAATTGGTTGTGAATGAAAAACTCTGCCAACTCCATGCCCAACAAATTGCTCCACGACACCAAATCCATTCCTCTCAGCATGCTCGCTGAAATGGCCAACAAAACCAAAGAGTGAAACTATTAAATGTGCATTTTTTTATGAAAAAAGCAAAAAAATATATAGCTGTATTAAGTCAAGTGAGATAAATGTTGAATTGATTGTAAATGATGGAAATGACAGTGTTTGATAGTCAAAAGTGTTCTAATGTCTCTGCAAGCACATATTAACCCATTTAGGAAATAGGACGAGACATTTCTAAAGACGACAAGGTGACTGTCTGTATTTGGCACATCAGGCTTCTCCAATGTTTGGGTTTGAAAATCTGAGAGGATACAGTCTGGGTGCACCTTACCCAGTATATACAGTGAGAGGTATGGTCAAACACTCGAATAATACTTTGCATCCTCGATAAATGTAACTCCTTCACTTAAATATGGTTTGAGAGACCTATACCTTATTCTTCTGCCGATTTTCTTAAAGCTCACACCGTGTTTGCAGGATGATATGCCCCTAAGCATGCACTCTTCAGTAACCTGATTTTAGCACCAATAAGCCATTATGGTTATCAAGGTTTATATTTGAGGAGAATTCGATATACCCTTCTGCCATTTCATAGTTACACTAGCAGTGATGAGTTGGATTGACCAAGTGTAAACAGATACATAGCAAATTTGCAAAGGCGGAAGCAGTGACGGAATTAACACATAGGAAAAATACACTTTCAAGTTTAGAAACTAGCAAGGGTTTATGTCAGTGCCTCATGGATCATTTTAGCCACACAGAACCCTGCCACCATTGATGAATAAAAACCATAGTTCCAAGAACATGCAGTACATGTGTTCTAAAGAAAAGGTAGTGTACCTTCACAAGTCTTTTAGCAGCTTCGTCAACTTCTCCACAGAAAAACGTTTTAGAGGTATCCCCATGAAAACCCTGAAATGGAGAAGGATATAACATGCTGAAGTGCACAACCCATCAATGTTACCAAGTGATGGCAAGAGATAATTATACAGCAAGAGCATAAACACGTACGTTCAAGTAGACAGTGACATCGATGTTAATTATGTCTCCATCCTGTAAAACCCCAACGAAAACAAATATTTAGGTCAGAAATGGAGCTGCGAAAAAGCTCTGAAGTAAGCGCAAAGCATGTCAAGAAAGGCCTTCTTTCTGAACCTTTAGTTCTCGTGAATCAGGAATACCATGGCACATGCATTCGTTCACTGATGTGCATACACTTTTTGGAAACCCACCGTATCCAAGCGGGGATGGATAGGCTCCAGCATCAATGATCATCTTGTGCACTGCTTTATCAATTTCGTCTGTTGTTACAGAGGGCTGATAGAAAGATGCAATAGATTTCTCACTGAAGCTGAAATTAATTGTGGAGTATACATAAAAAATAAACCAAGGCATGTTGTATTGTGTAAACAAAAGGAGCATACAAACAGTGAGCAAATTCAGCACTATAACTGGTGATGCAGTGACATAATTAGATTTAAGAGAAACAGACTACAGAAATGCTGAAGTGCATGCTTACTTTGACTAATTTCCCTGCATTTTGAAGAACACGAGCAGCAAGCTCACATGCAGCTTTCATGTGCACGATGGTGTCTTTGTCCTGCATTTGTCTCTCACTCGATATCTCGGGCATTTTGTTTGATCCAACGTAAGGAGGTCGAGGTATGTGTCCTGGTACCGGAAGAGGCGCACTAACAGTCCCACGAGTCAGGGGTTCTCTTTTCTTGAGTTTTTCAGAAGCTTGCGGTCCTCGTGACCTGCTTGTTTTTGTGTAAGCGTTAGAATATTATACAAATTATTAAAGACGAGCGTTGAGTTCAGTGGCACTTATATGTCGTAAGCTACCAACCAGTGGCCACATTAAATTTCTTAGGGAAACCAATCAGATAAGAGTCTGAACTGTAAAGATGTATTTTGTACCTAGTATTTGCTTTCTCCAATCCACCTGATCTCTTTGCTTGGACAATGAAAGGCTTCTGAAGGCATGTTTTGCCTTCAAAGGTAGTAGATGAAACATACAAATGGTCAGTACACAATAGTATAATAGATAAAGAATTGAAAATCTACCATTCAGTTTGTATGAAACTGGGGCGGAAGGCCCTTTCGTCAAAAAAAAAAAAGAGCTAAAATCTTCAGTATCCCCCTAGCATCATAAGTTCATAACCACATACTGATAAAGTTTCAACTTTCAATCGTCAAATAAATCGCAGAACAGTGAGAGTGAAGCTAGTTTTGTACGTACATACCATACATACGAATTTTACATGGTCAGTTACGGTTATGCTACTTGTAAGCTGCACGCTGGTTAACTAATTAGCAGGACAGTAAACACGGCGCCGCGGTGAGAACGCTGGAATGGAACATCAGAGGCCACAAACCAGAAGCGGGCGAAGGGGGTAAATTTCTACAGACTTCAAGAATCCTAGAATCTGGTCATTTTCCAACAAAATGCGACGATGCGGGAGTACCTCTGCCGCCGGAGAGGAGCGGCGGGGAGCGGTTCAGCTCCATGGACGGAACTCTGACCGCCATCGGAGCAGTGTATCTTTCCCTAGAACTTGGGTATGGGAGTTGGCGGAGAAATCGGGCGCGGCGAGGGGGAGGGGCAGCCGGCAGCCGGCAGCGAGACGGCGAGAGCGCGACGGCCAGACACTGCAAAAGGATAATACTACGGACGCAACGGATTTTGTTTTGTTCTTTTTCCTATTTTCCTCCTCGGAGATGGGCTGGGCCACTAGGCCTTGTTTTTTTTTTTTTTAAAAATTAAGGCCTGTTTGTAGCTGTAGGAGTTTTTTGAAGTATGCAAGTTGTGATTGGAAGATCTTTACCCTAGGGTTTTCTTTGTTTAAAAAAAAGGGTCGCGCTAACTGCCACACGTGTGACAGGAAGGGAGACGTACCACACGTCTCTAATGTAAACAGATTGCCATGTCATCGCATGCATGCAGGAATCTTTTTGGATTTTCACTTTTTAAAATGTTTTATCTCTTAAACAAAAAATCCGATTGAAAATCCGTTTTCACCATTAAATCCCTCGCGATGAGATCTTCGAAACTAGATCCCATGTTGATATGTTTTGATGAAATTTTTTTTTGGGTTAAAAGTTGCCATGTCTATTGCATATGAATTGCCATGATGTTTACACTGAAGTTGCCATGATATGTTTCAGCTATTTTTTTTACATTTAAAAGTAAATTTTGACATTTATAAAACGGGGAATTAAGAAACTAGACTTGCCATGAACCATAAACTAAAATTGCCATGATACATGCACGTAAAATTGCCATGGTTCATACAAAAAATAATTTTCATGGTCAAAGTACTAGAGTTGCCATCATCAAAATACTAAAATTGCCATGATCTACAAACTAAAATTGCCACATGGCAACTTTAGTTTAAGCCCTATGGCAACTGCAGTGTAAACATCGTGGCAACTTCTAGCAAAAAAAAATTCGTCGAAACATATCAACATGGGGTCTAGTTTTGAAGATCTCGTCGAGACGGATTTAATGGTGAAAAGGATTTTTAGTTCGCTTTTTTATTTAGGAGATACAACATTTTTAAGCCGAAAACCAAAAAAAACTCTGCTGATGTCATCTATTCATACGTGGCAAAATGAGTGGTGATGGAGGCGTGTGGGCGATGTGCAAACGCCCACACGTGTGGGCGTTAACATTTCCGAAAAAAAACCCAGGGTTTTCTTTCTCTGCTATGGGGATTCTCTCGTCGTCGAGTGATCTCGAGATCTTTGGTCTGGCTTGCTGAAACGCAAGCCTCTCCCCGACCTAGCATGCACTTGGGCTGATCAAAGGGGATGGCTGGTCCATCCACCTGGCCTAGGCAACACCGCTAGTGACGACGGACGGCGTTAGATCAGATCAATGGCGACGTCGTTAATGGGATCAGGTACCTCGCAGGAGGCACGAAGATGGGCAAAGGAGGGATTGATCTTGAAGCAACGATGAGAAACATGAAATTAAAGGATGTTGAACTTGATGATGTATTCGCGGGGAAGCGGGGGAGGAAATTTTTCAACTGTCAAAGGCAACAAGGTGGTTGGCACGGGCTCGTGTTAATACCACAAAATCCTTCCGGTGCCATGCTTTTAAGGACACCATGAAGTTCGTGTGGCGGCTCGCGTATGATCCAGAGTTCCGTGAGGTAGATGGCAACTTGTTCGTAATCCAGTTTCTTTGTCTAGGCGATTGGAACCACGTCATGCATGAGGGCCCGTGGATCTTTAGAGATCTCATTGTGGTGATTGAGGAGCATGATGGGAAGAAGAAACCAGACATGGTAAAACTGAACCACACACATGTTGGGAAACGTAGCATGCAATTTCAAAAAATTTCCTACGCTCATACAATATCTACCTAGGAGATGCATAGCAATGAGAGGGGGGAGAGTGTGTCCACGTACCCTTGTAGACCGGAAGCGGAAGCGTTTACTTAACGCAGTTGATGTAGTCGAACGTCTTCTCATTCCGACCGATCAAGTACCGAACGTACGACACCTCCGAGTTCTACACACGTTCAGCGCGATGACGTCCCTCGAGCTCTTGATCCAGCAGAGTGTCGAGGAAGTAGACGAGTTCTGTCAGCACGACGGCATGGTGACGGTGATGGTGATGTGATCCGCGCAGGGCTTCGCCTAAGCACCGCGAGAATATGACCGGAGGTCTAAACTATGGAGGGGGGCGCCGCACACGGCTTGGAACAACTGATGTGTCTTCTAGGGGCGCCCCCCGGTATATAAAGGAGGGAGGGAGAGGAGGCCGGCCCTAGGCGCGCCCCCAAGTAGGAGGAGTCCTACTTGGGGTCCTAGTAGGATTCGGCCCCCCTTCCTTTTACCGGAGGGGAAAAGGGGGAAGGAGAGGTAGAAGGAGAAGGAAAGGGGGGCACCGCCTCTCCCCTTGTCCAATTCGGACTCCTCCCTGGTGGGGGGCGTGCCACCCCTTGTGGGTTGGTGTGCCTCCCTCCTATGGCCATATGGCCCATATCTTTCCCCGGGGGGTTCCGGTAACCCCTTCGGTACTCTGATATGTACCCGATACATTCCGAAACCCTTCCGGCGTCCGAATACTACCTTCCAATATATCAATCTTTACCTTCGACCATTTCAAGACTCCTCTTCATGTCCGTGATCTCATCCAGGACTCCGAACAACGTCCATTCACCAAAACACATAACTCATATAATACATATCATCATCGAACGTTAAGCGTGCGGACCATACAGGTTCGAGAAATATGTAGACATGACCGAGACACCTCTCCGGTCAATAACCAATAGCAGAACCTGGATGCTCATATTGGTTCCCACATATTCTACGAAGATCTTTATCGGTCGAACCGCTATGTCAACATACGTTATTCCCTTTGTCATCAGTATGTTACTTGCCCGAGATTCGATCGTCGGTATCTTCATGCCTAGTTCAATCTCGTTACCGGCAAGTCTCTTTACTCATTCCGTAATGCATCATCCTGCAACTAACTCATTAGTTACTTTGCTTGCAAGACTTCTTATGATGTGCATTACCAAGAGGGGCCAGAGATACCTCTCCGATACTCGGAGTGACAAATCCTAATCTCGATCTATGCCAACCCAACAAACACCTTCGGAGATACCTGTAGAGCATCTTTATAATCACCCAATTACGTTGTGACGTTTGATAGCACACAAGGCATTCCCCTGGTATCCGGGAGTTGCATAATCTCATAGTCGAAGGAATATGTATTTGACATGAAGAAAGCAAATAGCAATAAAACTGAACGATCAATATGTTGTGCTAATGGATGGGTCTTGTCCATCACATCATTCTCCTAATGATGTGATCCCATTCATCAAATGACAACACATGTCTATGGTTAGGAAACTTAACCATCTTTGATTAACGAGCTAGTCTAGTAGAGGCTTACTAGGGACATGGTGTTTTGTCTATGTGTCCACACATGTATCAAGTTTCATGTTAACACAATTCTAGCATGAATAATAAACATTTTTTGTGATATAAGGAAATATACAATAACAATTTTATTATTGCCTCTAGGGCATATTTCCTTCATTCTCCCACTTGCACTAGAGTCAATAATCTAGTTCACATATTTATGTGATTAACACCCATAATTCACATCTCCATGTGACCAACACCCAGAGGGTTTACTAGAGTCAATAATCTAGTTCACATCGCTATGTGATTAACACCCAAAGAGTACAAAGGTGTGATCATGTTTTGCTTGTGAGAGAAGTTTAGTCAACATGTCTGTCACATTCAGATCCGTATGTATTTTGCAATTTTCTATGTCTACAATGCTCTGCATGGAGATACTCTAGCTAATTGCTCCCATGTTCAATACGTATCTAGATTGAGACTTAGAGTCATCTAGATCAGTTTCAAAGCTTGCATCGACGTAACTCTTTACGATGAACTCTTTATTACCTCCATAACCGAGAAACATTTCCTTAGTCCTCTTTAAGGTAACTAAGGATAATTTTTACCTCTGTCCAGTGATCTATTCCTGGATCACTATTGTACCCCCTTGCCAAACTCATGTCAAGGTACACAACAGGTTTGGTACACAGCATGTCATACTTTATAGAACCTATGGTAGAGGCATAGGGAATGACTTTCATTCTATCTTTATCTTTTGCCATGGTCGGGTTTTGAGTCTTTACTCAACTTCACACCTTACAATACAGGCAAGAACTCCTTCTCTGACTAATCCATTTTGAACTCCTTCAAAATCTTGTCAAGGTATGTGCTTTGTGAAAGTCCTATTAAGCATCTTGATCTATCTCTATAGATCTTGATGCCCAATATATAAGCAGCTTCACCGAGGCCTTTTATTAGAAATTTTTTATTCAAGTATCCTTTTATGCTATCCAGAAATTCTATATCATTTCCAATCAACAATATGTCATCCTCATATAATATTAGAAATGCTACAGAGCTCCCACTCACTTTTTTGTAAATACATGCTTCTCCAAAAGTCTGTATGAAACCATATGCTTTGATCATCTCATCAAAAGCGTATATTCCGACTCCGAGATGCTTGCACCAGTCCATAAATGTATCGCTGGAGCTTGCACACTTTGTTAGCACCTTTAGGATCGACAAAACCTTCTAGTTGCATCATATACAACTCTTCTTTAAGAAATCCATTAAGGAATGCAATTTTGACATCCATTTGCCAGATTTCATAATCATAAAATGCGGTAATTGCTAACATGATTCAGACAGACTTAAACTTACATGTTGGGGATATAACTATTTGTGTAAGCCGCCCAGGAGGGGCCGGGTTACGCAAAGAGGAATCATCAGAAAGAAGCCCAAGACCAAGCATGAAGATGGCGGTTCAATAAAGGGTCTAAAGCCCACCAGCGACTTGAGGCCCGTTGTAGTAAACCGCCATAATGGCATTACTTGTATTGTATGGTAGATTTAACTAGTCACCGAGCCGGACACTGTTAATGAGCCGGCCGGGACTCTGTAAGCCGCAAGGCGCCAACCCGTGTATATAAGGGGGCGACCCGCTGGCGGCTAAGGGTAAGAAACAACTCATCGAGAACCAGGCATAGCGTATCTCGCTCCCTGGTCATCAAAACATCAAGCAATACCAACCCAACTAGACGTAGGCCTTACCTTCATCGTAAGGGGCCGAACTAGTATAAACCCCTCGTGTCTCTTGTCCTAAACTAACCCCTTCAAGCTTCCTAGTTGTGATGGCTCCACGATTAAGTCCTTTCATTAGGACATCTGACGTGACAATTCCACGACAGTTGGCGTCCACCATGGGGCCAGCGCACGATGGATTTGAGTTCTTGAAGGGCAACTTCGAAGGGCTCAAGGGGTACGCAGTGGGCCGGATGACCAAGAGTCGTCGCGGCAAGATCTACATCGACGATGAAGGCTGGGGCCCCGACGCCGGCTCAATTGAGTACGGGTACCGGGTCCCCTTCGGCGGAATCCACGTCTTCATCGGCCGGATTGGTGAGCCGGGCCCTGAGCCGGACAACTGCACCGACCTCGTCGAGACGGCTCAGCGTGCAAGACCCACCCGAGTCCAACCCGGCATGAAGCGTGTCTTTGTGGGCTGCACCCACGGAGAAGAACGTTCTAAAGGATCTGAAGATGGTGGTGAGACGGCCGTCCTCTCCGACGGTGATTCATCCGCCGGTTCAACAGATTCGCTGTATCAAGTGCAAGATGGCGTGCTCGGGGGCTGCTCCGATGGCTCTAGTATTCCGGACCCCTATGAGTCGCCAAACTGGGCAGGAGTTTTCATGGCTGGGACTCAACCCGGCCAAAATTCTACAGCTGCTGCTGCAATAACGTCCGGAATAGGAGCGGCCGGGGCAGGAGGCCCTGTGCGCCCGCCGGCTCAAGTGCTGATAGATCTCATGGATAAGCTTACGACCATGTTAACCGCCACGGTTATTCCCATAAATAAAGATGAGCATGACGCGGAGGTGGCGCGGGTGCGCGAGGAAATAGCTCGGGCCAAGGAGACCTTAGTAGCTGAGGATACCATATTAGCCACGGAACGGGCGGCTTTGGATGCACGGGCGCAGCAGCTCCAGTCAGAGGCTTTCCAGCTTACGATGAGCCTGAACGCATCTACTGAGGTGATGAGAAGGAGGCACCAGAAAACTCAATCCCGTTTGCCTCTGACTTATGACCCTCGGGTTCTTTTTGCTACACCCGGAGCCGGCCCAAGTAACCCGCCAGATGCAAATCAGTTTATGACAGCCGGAACAGGAGGACCGGCTCAGCCTTGGGAGATGGTACCTCCTCATGGGAACATGGCACCGCCTCGTTACGTACTGATACCGCCGGGTCACTTTTCCAACCCCATGGAGAACTTAATCGCAGCATTAGCGCGTATGGCCGCTCTCCAAGTGGACGGTGATGATCCGACAGCGGTGGAGACCCGGAGGATCAGAGAACTTGTCCAGACGGCCCTGGCTCAGCAAGAGACTTATTCTTATAGTCGGGACATGATTCACTCGACTCCTCCGCCTTGGTTAGCACCACCTCGTCAAAACCGGAGTCCAAGCTACAGTAGGCACATGGAGTCAGAAGCTTTGTCAAGCAATGCTCAGCGCCGGAACCAGCCCGGTGGCTATAACCCGGTACAAGATAGGGTACGTCAGGAGAACGAGCGGGCGGCTTAGCTAGCGGCTCAACAGACGGCTCATCAAGATTTCCCAGAGTATCCGATGGCTTCCGTTGAGACGGGAGTGGCTACTAGAACCGGCGGTGTTCCTTGTTTGGTGCCGGCTCTGCGTAATGTACGCCTACCTAAGGACTTCAAGGGACCTCGAAAGGTGCCGAATTACACGGCCGACTTACAGCCTGGAGCGTGGATCGAGAGCTATGAGATGGCCATGGAGCTGTTGGAGGTCAGCGATGCAACAATGGCTAAGTACTTCACCATGATGTTAGATGGAACGGCCTGGTCCTAGTTAAAGGGCTTGCCCCCCAATTCCATTGATTCGTGGGCAGAGCTAAAGGCCCGTTTCATCCAGAACTTCAAGGACACTTGCAAGCAATCCATGTCGATTGTGGATTTGACAAATTGTAAGCAGGAGAAGGGTGAGTCCACGACTCACTGGGTACGCCGGGTTAAGGAGATAATACATTCATCTGACAAGATGGATGCTGGCTCTGCAGTCCTTATGTTGGAAAAGAATTGCCGCTTTGAGCCGCTGAGACAGAAGCTGGGGAGCCTTAAGCGTGATTGCAAATATATGGGTACGCTGATGGCCGCTTTAGTCAAATACGCCGACTCTGATAGTACCAAGGACCCCGCGTCTGATGAGGAAAAGATAGGGGAGGAAAAGAAGAACGGCAAAGGAAAGGGACAACAGCATAACCCAATGAATCAAGGGGGCAACAAGCGTAAGGCCGAGGGTAACCCGGAGTTTGTAGCCAACGCCAATGCGCAGGATAACAATAAGAGACGTAAGGGCAAACCGCCCCGATATGGCGGGTCAGGCCCATCTCTGGAGCAGCTACTCAATGAGCCGTGCCCAAAACACGGCACCCGGGAACGACCCGCCACCCACTTATGGAAATATTGTGCGATCATGAAGGCTTTTAAGAATTCCAACGCATTGGATGGCAATCATGGGTCGGGCAGCGGCTCAGGAGCTGGCGGTTTTCATGGCCCGGGTGGCGGTTCAAGTTCCGGCTTTCAGGGACATCAGGGCAGTTATAATCAGCAGCAATCTGGTCAAGGGGAACAACAGCAGCTGAATAGTGGACAGTATCACGTGTTTACCACTAGCTTGTGCAAACGTGACCAGAAGGTTCATAAGAGGGCTGTAAATTCCATTGAGCCGGCGGTTCCCCGTTATTTGAGGTGGTCAGAATAGCCCATTGTGTGGAGCAGGGAAGATCACCCCATCAGGGTTGATAATCCGGGTCAGTTAGCCTTGATGGTTGCCCCTCAGGTTGGTGGATATAAATTCACTAAGGTACTCATGGACGGGGGTAGCAGCATCAATATCCTATATTATGAGACTTTTCAACGCATGGGGTTAACTGATAAGAATTTGAAGACGTCCAACACTGTTTTTCATGGAGTGGTCCCTGGTAAGTCGGCATACCCAGTTGGCAAGATTGAACTAGAAGTGGCTTTTGGAGATGAGTATGACTCCAGAGCTGAAAAACTAACGTTTGAGGTGGTCAAAATCAGGAGTCCATATCATGTCCTGTTTGGACGGCCGGCTTATGCCAAGTTCATGGCATGACCGTGCTATGTTTACCTGCAACTTAAGATGCCGGTACAAGGGTACCATCACCATGCATGGAAGTCGAAAGGTAGCCCTGGAATGTGAGGAGGGCGACGCGGCTTATGCTGAGTCTGCTTGTGCAGCGGAGGAACTGAAGTTTTATCAAAACAACGTTGACCCGGCAGATATGACCTCTCTAAAGAAGCCAACCACCGAGCATGACCCGGCGATGAAGTTTAAGTCGGCTGCTGAGACCAAGCTTGTGGATTTCAATCCGGGTGATTCATCTAAGCAGTTCAGCAACAGTGCCAATTTGGATCCTAAATAGGAAAGCGCGCTCATCGAGTTCATCCGTGAGAACCGGGACATCTTTGCATGGAAACCTTCTGACATGCCAGGTGTACTGAGAGAACTCGCTAAGCACACTCTCAATATTGATCCGAAGTATAAGCCGGCCAGGCAGTTTCTTCGACGGTTCAACGAAGAGAGGCGGAAAGCTATTGGAGAGGAAGTCGCCCGGCTCTTAGCAGCTGGGTTCATTGTTGAAGTTTTTCACCCGGAGTGGTTGGCTAACCCGGTGCTCGTGCTCAAGAAGAACGACACCTGGCGGATGTGTGTGGATTACACGGACTTAAATAAGGCTTGTCCGGCTGATCCCTTTGCTCTTCCCCGTATTGATCAAATTATTGATGCTACGGCGGGTTGTGAGCGTTTAAGCTTTTTGGATGCCTACTCTGGTTATCATCAGATCAAGATGGCAGTTAAGGACCAGGAGAAGACGGCTTTCATCACTCCGTTTGGAGCCTTCTGTTATGTATCTATGCCATTTGGGCTCAAGAGTTCTCAAGCGACTTATCAGCAATGTGTACAAAACTGTCTCCATGATCAAATTGGGCGCAATGTTCATGCTTATGTGGATGATATCATGGTGAAGTCCAGAGAGAAGGAAACCTTGATATCTGACCCGAAGGTGACCTTTGGTAATCTCCGGGTTTATAAAATGATGCTTAACCCGAAAAAGTGTGTATTTGGTGTACCTGCAGGCAAGCTCTTGGGTTTCTTGGTTTCAAACAGAGGCATTGAAGCTAATCCGGAGAAGATCAAGGCAATTACCTCTCTGGCTAAACTGGCGTGCATCAATGATGTTCAGCGATTGGCAGGTCGTGTTGCTGCTTTATGCCGATTCATAAGCCGGTTAGGTGAGAAGGCCCTACCGCTGTATCAGATGATGAAGAAAACAGACACCTTTGTCTGGAGTGATGCTGCTAATACTGCCTTTGAAGATTTAAAGAGGCAGTTGTCTGAGCCACCGGTACTTGCAGCTCCCATTGATAAAGAACCGTTGCTGTTATATGTGGCTGCTAATTCACGAGCTGTCAGTGTCGCCATCGCGGTGGAGCGTAATGAGGCAGGCAAGGAGCATCCGGTTCAACAGCCGGTTTACTACATCAGTGAGGTGCTCATTGAGTCTAAACAGAGATATCCACATTGGCAGAAACTTGTTTACAGAGTGTTCATGGCAAACCGGAAGCTGAAGCAGTATTTCCAAGGTCACCCTATAACGGTGGTAAGTTCCGCCCCTTTGGGAGACATCATTCAGAACAGGGAGGCCACATGACGAATCACCAAGTGGGCTATTGAGCTTGGGCCCTATGGTTTGAAGTATATGCCACGTAATGCTATTAAGTCTCAAGCCTTGGTGGACTTTATCAATGATTGGACAGAGTTGCAGGCACCTGAGGAGAAGCCAGATAACACATATTGGACTATTCACTTTGATGGGTCCAGGCAATTAGAAGGCTTAGGGGCTGGAGTCGTTTTAACTTCCCCTCGAGGTGACAAATTTCGTTATGTGCTTCGGCTTATGTTTCCATGTACTAATAATGCAGCCGAGTACGAGGCCTTGCTCCATGGTCTCCGGATGGCCAAAGAGATGAATTTGAGCCGGGTTAGGTGCTTGGGCGATTCAGATCTCGTGGCTCAACAGGTGTCAGGCAACTGGGACTCCAAGGATCCCCTTATGGCGGCTTACCGTCGTGAAGTAGATGCTGTAGCCGGGCACTTTAGAGGTTATCAAGTAGAGCACATCGATCAAAGGAAGAATGAGGCGGCTGATGCATTAAGCCGGTTGGGATCTCAGTGTAAGCCGGTGCCGCCTAATACCTTTCTCGACGTTTTGCATAATCCTTCTATCAAGGTACCTACAGAGGAAGAACTAGCAGTGCCAGACCCGAAGGCACAGCTGGTGGCTGCCCTTCACGTCATCCCGGATTGGACAGTGCCATATTTGGCCTACATGACCCGGGGAGAGTTGCCTGAGGATGAGACCTTGGCGAGACAAATCATCAGGCAATCCAAGTCTATGACAATTGTTAATGGCGAGTTACATCACCTCAGTGCCACGGGGGCATTTCAATGTTGTGTGTCACCTGCGGAGGGTCAAGAAATACTTTGTGAGATCCATGAAGGAGATTGCGGACATCATGCCGACTCAAAATCTCTTGTGGCCAAGGCTTTCCGTCATGGTTTCTATTGGCTGACGACTCATGCTGATGCAGAGGATCTAGTCAGCAAATGTGACGGATGTCAAAAATTCTCACGACGAGCTCATGTGCCGGCTCAAGAGTTGAGGATGATTCCAATTACTTGGCCGTTTGCAGTCTGGGGGCTTGACATGGTTGGACCTTTCAAGAGGTCTAAGGATAAAAAGACACACCTCCTGGTGGCAGTGGATAAGTTTACAAAGTGGGTTGAGGCAGAGCCGGTCAGTAAGTGTGATGCAGCCACAACGGTTCAGTTCATTAAAAAGGTGATCTTTCGTTTTGGTTTTCCACACAGCATCATAACTGATAATGGCACTAATCTCTCCAAGGGTGCCATGGAAGAGTTCTGTCAACGAGAACATATCCGGCTTGATGTTTCGGCTGTTGCTCATCCTCAATCTATTGGTCAAGCAGAAAGAGCTAATCAGGAGATCCTGAAGAGTATCAAACCACGGCTCTTGGTCCCCTTACAACGGACTCCGGGTTGTTGGGTGGAGGAGTTACCCTCTGTACTGTGGAGCATCAACACTACGCCTAACAGATCCACGGGTTACACACCTTTTTTCATGGTCTATGGAGCAGAGGCAGTCCTGCCAAGTGACATCCGGCACGACTCACCCCGCGTGGCGGCTTACGTTGAGGCTGATAACGAAAAAGCTCGTCAGGATGCACTTGACTTGTTGGATGAGGAGTGAGACTTGGCAATAGCCTGCTCGGTGATTTACCAGCAAGACCTTCGTCGCTATCACAGCCGCAGGGTTAGAGCAAAACCTTTCAGGAAGGCGACTTAGTGCTCCGGCTCATCCAGGATCAGTCTGATATGCACAAGCTGTCCCCTCCTTGGGAAGGACCCTTTGTGGTCAGCAAGAATCTGAACAACGGGTCATACTACCTCGTCGATATTCGAGAGCACAAAGACTCACGTAAGTCGGAGGAGGAGACCCGCCGGTCGTGGAATATAGCCCATCTTCGGCCTTACTATACTTGAGCCACCGGCTCTCAAGATGTATATATTTTGACGATGTATATATTAGTTAAAGCAATAAAGCAGGACCTCTATCCTTTTTACCCTAAAAAGTCTATATGTCCTTTTTATCAGATGGTGGAAACAACCAACAGGGAGCGGATCATATCTGAATCCGGCTTTCCCTTTGGTCCGGCTTATGATCATATCTGAATCTAGCCATGATCACTTGGGGGCTTCCTGTTCAAACATAGGTCGTATTCGAACCAAAGAGAACATAGCTGTCGATACCCACTTGATTGGCATACTGCCAAACCCACTTGGGGGCATCTTGATCATATTTGAATCATAGCTTAACCCCTATGGGTCTGACGTGGATCGTATTCGAATTAGCATCATTAAACAACTTTTATGGTCACTTGGGGGCTTCCTGTTCAAACATAGGTCGTATTCGAACCAAAGAGAACATAGCTGTCGATACCCACTTGATTGGCATCGCCAAAGCCACTGGGGGCTATATGATCGTATCCGAATCTTAGCTTAACCCCTTTGGAACGGTTTACTGACCGTATTCGAATCAGAAGCCTTTGAATGTTGTTATTATCCATTATACTTCATAAAGTTTAAATTACTTGGCTATCTTGAGATCTTCTTGAAAGCACTATAAGATGGTTTTTTTGTTACTCCGGCTTAATGTTGATCACCCCAGGTTAAGTGCCAGGTGAGCATTATATGTTCCAGCCTTCAGGAGTTGAATTTACCAGCATGGTGTAGGTCATATAAACAGGCGATATCATCAAAAGGACCGCAGGTATATTACTGTGATTATGTTTAACAAATATAATCCTAACCCGACCATTATATGATGTTTTGGTTCGCACTCTGGGTTATCAATACCTTACGTGACCCCGGATGCGATAAACCGCCAAGGGAATTTTTTTGCTTGTTTTATAGGCAGGATAAGGCAAGCAAATTTGACATCAAGGAGATAAAAGATCAATATAAGCTGGAAGTATATAGTGATGGTGGCTTATGAAAGAAGTAAGCGCCATAAACATGCGCAAAGGCATGACAAAATTGAAGAGGTTTTTTCTACCGTATTACAAGACTCCCCGAGTCTGAATAATGAAGCATTGTTTTGCAAAGTAATAAACGCCTGGCGGTTCACTCCTTTGGTGGGCTTGAATGCTCCGGGTTATCCTTCTCCGCTTCTCCGTTGGCTACTTTGTCCTGGAAAGTTGACGAGGCCCAGTCAATGCCGCTCAGGGCTTCAAACTCGGCTTCATCATCTATTAAACCGGCTGGGTCCACTTCAAGGGCAAAGGTATGCTTACGAGTTGGAGGGATCAGGCTGACTTCATCATAGGAAGGTGTTGGGATTCTCCGGTTCTTGCTATCATAGCCCGGCTGATACTTGGTAAGATCAGTATCGTTCCCAATCAAAGTGGCCACGGGGCGTATATCTTTGACACAGGCGGTGAAATCATGACCATCAAATATGGTCCCATCTTCTTTAAGACTGGGGTATCCAAGAGCGAGGTCGGCCGGGTCTAGTTCCGGAATCCATGCTTTCGCCCGGCTCAACGCAGCTACGGCCTCGGCTCTTGCAGACGCCCGCCTTAGATCTTGGATCCGTTGAGGTAGTGAAGCAAGCCTTTTCAGCACATCTTGCAGGAGGTGAGGAACGTCATCTGATAAAGCTACAACGGCCAGAGCACGTTGTGACCCGGTGTAGAGCTGCTCCACAAGAGTATAAACCGCCTTCAGCTTGATCAACATGTTCTGCTTGAGGTTTGTGCTCCTAGGGCCTGGATTATTAAACATAAGGTGAGCCGGAGTTTACGATTAAAGTAATCATTGAAAGGAGGTTTGCAAGGTTTAAAGTTTATATGAGTAACTTACCAAAGATTGCTGAGACCATTTGAGATATCTGGCGCTTTAAGCCAGACAACTCCGTTGTTGCTTCTGCAAGTAAAGCTTCTGCCATCTCAGCCCGGGTTAATAGTGAAGCTTTTTCATCAGCCCAGACTTTCTTCTCCGCCTCAAAATTCTTCTTCAACTTCTCTTGCTCAGAGACACTGAATTCAAATTTGGAGTTGGCCTTTTGAATCTCAAGTTCTTGAGTTGCCAGGCGGCTCTACAGGTCAGCAGTCTCCGATTCAAATTGACTTATGGTGGCCTGCATTAATGCCAGGTTATAATCAGAATCATGGTAAGATAATATTAAGTCTCAAGCACTTTGCAATCAAAGATGCTTGACACTTGGGGGCTAATGTGTATTGCAAGTTTAAAGTATCATATCATAACCAGGTTAAATATCTTCTTTCAAAAACCAGATAAATCAGTGTTAAGCAATTTTCTAAGCCTACAACATATTTATTCATAAGCAATAGACTTGGGGGATGATACAGTAAGTATGACTCGGAAAAGTAGCATCAGTCATACCTCAGATTTTTGCTGTATTTGCTTCACCATGTCAATTTCCAGGTCACGGCTGCTATGAACTTGACTGAGATAGCCAGAGACTATATCTCCAATACTTAAATGAGTATAGTCAGCAATGTCTAGCTTAGCCTTTCGGCGTTCCAAAAGTTCCTCCTTAGCAGAACACTTGGCAAGGACAGTGGGTTGCCCTGGCTTAACAAAGTGAGTTTTCAGAATCTCAACGTCCTAATCAATTGTCTTCGCCGGGCTAGGAGCTTCCGGGTTATCAAAGCTGTTGAGAGTATCTTTGGCGGGTGGATCAGAGGTTGGTGCTGGAATGTCATAGACTGGTTCAGGCGGTGGCTGAGGGGTAGAGCTATTAGGAGCAGTCGTGGCAAGCTCCAGTTCAGTCACGACCGGGTCTCGGGACGGCTTACTCTTTTTTGCCCTCTTACTAGGCTTCACTTGCACGCTGTGGACAAAGACAGAAGGATGAGTATAAAGGCATGGGTAAGGTAAAGCATAAGGTAAACAAAAATAAGTTACCCGGGCGCAGTTTTGAAAGCCGGCATGTTAGATTGCATAGACTCACCGGAGGAAGGAGAGGTATCCCGATAATTGGAGTCAGATGAATTGAGAGGTTGGCGAAATAAACCTGCCAAAGGTAAAACATTTCGTAAATCAGAGATAACCTCAGTCCGACGCTTCCTGGTTATGTTAGGTAAGCCGGAGGAGAGCTCTACAACTTTGCTGTTCCGGGTCTGCCTCCGGCTTTCAAACTGTTGTTGCTTCAAAAGAAATTGAGGATCTTGATAAGCTAAAGGATGTGAAAATCTTACTTTCCGGGTCACCCTTCGGATTTTTTGCTTTGGCAAAGGCTCTGAGTCAGAGGAGATTATAGTTACCTCTTCATCAATCGCTTGGCTGTTCCCGTATCCTCCTGAAAGGATAGAATGTCAATAAAAAATGACAAAAGAGTCATGAGAGTTAAGGATTACCTCTTCTTCATCATCAGAAGTGTCATCCAATTTGAGCAAATCCGAAGCGCTTGGTTTCTTCTTCCTTGAAGTTCCTGTTTTGGCAGCTTTCCTTTCAGCTCTTTTTGCCGCTCCGGCTTGTTTGGCCGCCTCATGGTTATATTTGACCTTCCAGAAGTTGTCATCGGCCTATGAAAAATAATAAGGGGATATGAGTAAAAGCGAGATGTAATATAGTAAGGAGTATTCATTGAGGTTGGTGACTCACAGTAGGGGTCGGGTTCTTCTTGCAGAAGGGAAGTAAGCCAAAGGCATTACTAATCACCGTGCCTTCTTTCAACAACGATTGGATCATGGCCTCCACCACATCTTCTGGTAAGTCATTGGGGCTATGACGCAGTGGGTCATCCTTCTCGCCGGAGTAAGTGCACATTAAGTCGGGGCGGCGGCTTAACGAAAGCACTCACCAAGTAATCCAAACTCGGACCAGGTCAATACTGTCTAAGCCATTTCCCAAAAGAGCTTTGATTTTTCTAATGGTGGGAGCAAGTGGCAGACGTTCAACAATAGTCAGTTTATCCGACAGCGGGTGGTTGGACTCAAGGCGCAGGGCGCGGAAGCCAGGCAGAGGGTTTTCCTCAGCCGGAGAAGTGTCCTGACAGTAGAACCACGTCTGATTCCAATCCTTTGGTGACTCGGCAATTCAGCATAAGGAAAGAGGCAGTCTCTCCGCCGCTGAATCGAGATGCCACCAAGTTCAAGGCTGGGCCCGTTGGCACGTTCATTCTGCCGGTTTAAATAGAATAGCTCTCTGAATAAAAGTATATTGGGCTCTTCTCCAAGGTACACCTCGCGGAAGACTTGGAAGTTGCAGATGTTTGACATGGAATTGGGCCCGATGTCTTGAGGTTTGAGGTCAAAGAAATGCAAAACATCCCTGAAGAATTTTGAACCGGGTGGAGTGAAGCCCCGGTTCATGTGGTTAGTAAACACGATTACCTCCCCTTTTTTGGGTTGAGGCTTCTCCTCTGACGGGTTAGGAGCACGATAATACATGACCTCCTTCGTCTTGGGCAGATAGCCGGATTTCACAAAATCAAACAAGATGCTCTCTGTAACAGTGGATTTAACCCAGGGGCAGGTCACGTGAGCTTTAGGAGCCTTGGGTGCCATTACGTAAATTGAAGCCTATGAAAAAATAAGAGGTTCCGGTTCAAATTTAACCCGGAGGAAAGCATGTTAAGTTTAATCAAGATAGCGGCTTAAGAAGGGGCCTAATGACATATGGCTGACTATATCTGGTTGCCTAAGCCGCTATGGGAATCAGTGACAGTTAGAAAAGGTTTTAAGTTGCCAGGAGCTGGCAAGGCTGTTAATTAACGCTTTCTATTTTAAACTGGCAATGAGGGCCGCTAGAGTTAAATGGGCTTAACAGAAACAGGTTTCGCAGTTGGCGGATATTATTTTGGATCAAACAGATGCACAGAAAGAAAAAGTTTCTAGACCTAAAACTAGTACAGATAAGTTCATCAGTGCTAAACAAGGCTTCTGTACACAGAAAGGGACCTACTTGCAGTTGGAAACGGGTGCGAAATAACCACCGCAACTGTTCTACACTATCTGAAGATCAAAAGGGGGCATTGGAGGTAAAAACTATCGAGGGTTTGACTCAGGCTATTACGAACGCCGACGAACTCGAAGAAGCCTTAATGCGGATCTGAGGAACAAGAAGGAGGAAACTTACAGATGCAGAGTTGCTGCGGAGATCCGTCATGTTTTTCTAGTCAAGTTAGGTTGATGCAGCGGCCTGAGTTGGTGAGGACGAGGAGATCTGCGATGGCGGCGGCGGCGGCACTCGAGCGGCAGAGAGACAGCGAGAGGAAGAAGATGAACGACCGAGGAAGAAAATGGAGATGACCTAGGTCGAGCCTATTTATAGGGAAGGGCCGACCGAGACGGCGCGAGAAACGAGGAGACTAAACATCATTATCTAGCGGCCCCGACGCCTCGGTTTTCAGAGCGGTCAATAAAAGCAAAGATCTATTGGAAGATATGGTGGAGTAAAAAATGAATTTAAGTAAAGATGACGTCACGACGGGTTAACGCGGATCCAGAAGATGACGTCATGGCGGGTTAAAAACCTTTGCACAGGCAGAAGGTTGAAGGTTTATTTCTTAAGGTATTTTAAGATTGACATGAACTGGTTCAACTCAATCTGGGGCCTAATGTTGGGGATATAACTATTTGTGTAAGCCGCCCAGGAGGGGCCGGGTTACGCAAAGAGGAATCATCAAAAAGAAGCCCAAGACCAAGCAAGAAGATGGCGGTTCAATAAAGGGTCTAAAGCCCACCAGCGACTTGAGGCCCGTTGTAGTAAACCGCCATAATGGCACGACTTGTATTGTAAGGTAGATTTAACTAGTCACCGAGCCGGACACTATTGATGAGCCGGCCGGGACTCTGTAAGCCGTAGGGCGCCAACCTGTGTATATAATGGGGCGACCCGCTGGCGGCTAAGGGTAAGAAACAACTCATCAAGAACCAGGCATAGCGTATCTCGCTCCCTGGTCATCGAAACATCAAGCAATACCAACCCAACTAGACGTATGCCTTACCTTCATCGTAAGGGGCCAAACTAGTATAAACCCCTCGTGTCTCTTGTCCTAAACTAACCCATTCAAGCTTCCTAGTTGCGATGGCTCCACGATTAAGTCCTTTCATTAGGACATCTGACGTGACAATTCCATTACAATACAGGTTAGAAAGTCTCGTAGTCAACTCCTTGAACTTGTCGAAAACCTTTTGTGACAAGTCGAGCTTTGTAGATAATAACATTACCATCTGCATCAGTCTTCTTCTTGAAGATCCATTTATTCTCTATGGGTCGCCGATCATTGGGCAAATCCACTAAAGTCCATACTTTGGTCTCATACATGGATCATATCTCATATTTCATGGCCTCAAGTCATTTATTGGAATGTGGGCTCAACATAGTTTCTTCATAGTTCGTAGGTTTGTCATGTTCAAGCAACATGACTTCCAGAATAGGATTACCGCACCACTCAGGTGCGGATCGTACTATGGTTGACCTACGAGGTTCTGTAGTAACTTGATCTGAAGTTTCATGATCATTATCATTAGCCTCCTCTCCAGTTGGTGTAGGCATCACGTGAACAGATTTCTCGGATGAGCTACTTTCCAAATTGAGAGAAGGTACAATTACCTCATCAAGTTCTACTTTCCTCCCACTCACTTCTTTCGAGAGAAACTCCTTCTCTAGAAAGGATCCATTCTTAGAAACAAAGATCTTGCCTTAGGATCTGTGATAGAAGGTGTACCCAACAACCTCTTTTGGGTATCCTATGAAGATGCACTTCTCTGATTTGGGTTCAAGCTTATCAGGTGGAAGCTTTTTTACATAAGCGTCGCAATCCCAAACTTTTAGAAAAAACAGCTTAGGTTTCTTGCCAAACCATAGTTCATACGGTGTTGTCTCAACAGATTTAGACGGTGCCCTATTTAATGTGAATGCAGCTATCTCTAATGCATAACCCCAAAATGATAGTGGTAAATCGGTAAGAGACATCATAGATTGCACCATATCTAATAAAGTGCGGTTACGACTTTCGGACACACCATTGCGCTGTGGTGTTCCAGGTGGCGTGAGTTGTGAAACTATTCCACATTGTTTTAAATGAAGGCCAAACTCATAACTCAAATATTCGCCTCCACGATCAGATCGTAGAAACTTTATTTTCTTGTTACGATGATTCTCCACTTCACTCTGAAATTCTTCTAACTTTTCAAATGTTTCAGACTTGTGCTTCATCAAGTAGATATACCCATATCTGCTCAAATCATCTGTGAAGGTCAGAAAATAACGATAACCACCGCGAGCCTCAACACTCATCGGACCGCATACATCAATATGTATTATTTCTAATAAGTTAGTGGCTCGCTCCATTGTTCCGGAGAATAGAGTCTTAGTCATATTGCCCATGAGGCATGGTTCGCAAGTATCAAATGATTCATAATCAAGTGATTCCTAAAATCCATCTGCATGGAGTTTCTTCATGCGTTTTACACCAATATGACCTAAACAATAGTGCCACAAGTATGTTGCACTATCATTATTAACTTTGCATATTTTGGCATCAATATTATGAATATGTGTATCACTATGATCGAGATTCAATAAACCATTCACCTTGGGTGTATGACCACAGAAGGTTTTATTCATGTAAACAGAACAACAATTATTCTCTAACTTAAATGAATAACCGTATTTCAATAAACATGGTCTAATAATATTCATGCTTAACACAAACACCAAATAACATTTATTTTAGGTTCAACACTAACCCCGAAGGTAGAGGGAGTGTGCGATGGTGATCGTATCAACCTTGGAATTACTTCCAATACACATCGTCACCTCACCCTTAACTAGTCTCTGTTTATTCTGCAACTCCTGTTTCGAGTTACTAATCTTAGCTACTAAACCGGTATCAAATACCCAGGGGCTACTACGAATACTAGTAAGGTACACATCAATAATCTGGATATCAAATATACCTTTGTTCACTTTGCCAACCTTCTTATCCGCCAAGTATTTGGGGTAGTTCCGCTTCCAGTGACCATTCCCTTTGCAGTTGAAGCACTCAGTTTCAGGCTTAGGTCTAGCTTTGGGCTTCTACATGGGAGTGGGAACTTGCTTGCCATTTTTCTTGAAGTTCCCTTTCTTTCCATTGCCCTTTTACTAGAAACTAGTGGTCTTGTCAACCATCAACACTTGATGCTCTTTCTTGTTTTCTACCTTCGCCGATTTCAGCATCGCGAAGAGCTCGGGAATTGTTTTCATTATCCCTTGCATATTATAGTTCATCACGTAGTTCTAATAGGTTGGTGATAGTGACTAGAGAACTCTATCAATCACTATCTTATCTAGAAGATTAACTCCCACTTGATTCAAGTGATTGTAGTACTCAGATATCCTGAATACATGCTCACTGGTTGAGCTATTCTCCTCCATCTATTAGGCAAAGTACTTGTCAGAGGTCTCATACCTCTTGACATGGGGCATGAGTCTGAAATACCAATTTCAACTCTTGGAACATCTCATATGCTCCGTGGTTTTGAAAACGTTTTTGAAATCCCGGTTCTAAGCCGTAAAGCATGGCGGACTAAACTATCAAGTAGTCATCATATCAAGCTTGCCAAACGTTCATAACGTCTGCATCTACTCCTGCAATAGGTCTGTCACCAAGCGATGCATCAAGGACATAATTCTTCTGTGCAGCAATGAGGATAATCCTCAGATCACGGACCCAGTCCGGATCATTGCTACTATCATCTTTCATCTTATTTTTCTCTAGGAACATATAAAAAACATAGGGAGCTATAACGCGAGCTATTGATCTACAACATAATCAGCAAATACTACCAAGACTAAGTTCATGATAAATTAAAGTTCAATTAATCAAATTACTTAAGAACTCCCACTTAGATTGACATCCCTCAAGTCATCTAAATGATACGTGATCTAAATCAACTAAACCATGTCCGATCATCACGTGAGATGGAGTAGTCTTCAATGGTGAACATCCCTATGTTGATAATATGTACTATATGATTCATGTTCGACCTTTTGGTCTCCAGTGTTCCGAGGCCATGTCTGTACATGCTAGGCTCATCATGTTTAAGTCGAGTATTCGCATGTACAAAACTGTCTTGCACCCATTGTATGTGAACGTAGAGCCTATCACACCCAATCATCACGTGGTGTCTCAGCACGAAGAACTTTCGCAACGGTGTATACTCAGGGAGAACACTTATATCTTGAAATTTTAGTGAGGGATCATCTTATAATGCTACTGCCGTACTAAGCAAAATAAGATGCATAAAAGATAAACATCACATGCAATCAAAATATGTGACATGATATGGCCATCATCATCTTGTGCCTTTGATCTCCATCTCCAAAGCACCGTCATGATCTCCATCGTCACCGGCTTGACACCTTGATCTCCATCGTAGCGTCGTGGTCGTCTCACCAACTATTGCTTCTACAACTATTGCTAACGCGTAGTGACAGAGTAAAGCTTTACATGGCGTTTGCATTTCATACAATAAAGCAACAACCATAAGGCTACTGCCAGTTGCTGATAACTTTTACAAAACATGATCATCTCATACAATAACGTATATCACATCATGTCTTGACCATATCACATCACAACATGCCCTGCAAAAACAAGTTAGACGTCCTCTACTTTGCTGTTGCAAGTTATACGTGGCTGCTACAGGCTTCTAGTAAGAACCGTTCTTACCTAGGCATCAAAACCACTACGGTGTTTCATCAATTTTGCTATTTTAACCTTCAACAAGGACCAGCCGCAGTCAAATTTGATTCAACTAAAGTTGGAGAAACAGACACCCGCCAGCCACCTTTATGCAAAACTAGTTGCATGTCTAGCGGTGGAACCGGTCTCATGAACGTGGTCATGTAAGGTTGATCCAGGCCGCTTCATCCAACAATACCGCCGAATCAAAATAAGATGTTGGTGGTAAGTAGTATGACTATCACCGCCCACAACTCTTTGTGTTCTACTCGTGCATATCATATAGGCATAGACCTGGCTCGGATGCCACTGTTGGGAAACGTAGCATGCAATTTCAAAAAAAAATCCTACGCTCATGCAAGATCTATCTAGGAGATGCATAGCAAAGAGAGGGGGAGAGTGTGTCCACGTACCCTCGTAGACCGAAAGCGGAGGCGTTTACTTAATGCGGTTGATTTAGTCGAACGTATTCTCGTTCCGATCGATCAAGTACCAAATGTACGGCACCTCCGAATTGTGCACACGTTGAGCGCGATGACGTCCCTCGAGCTCTTGATCCAGCAGAGTGTCGAGGAAGTAGATGATTTCAGTTAGCACGATGGCGTGGTGACGGTGATGGTGATGTGATCCACACATGGCTTCGCCTAAGCACCGCAAGAATATGACCGGAGGCGTAAACTGTGGAGGGGGCGCCGCACATAGCTTGGAACAATTGATGTGTCTTCTAGGGGCGCCCCCCGCATATGAAGAAGGGAGGGAGAGGAGGCTGGCCCTAGGCGCACCGCCAAGTAGGAGGAGTCCTACTTGGGGTCCTAGTAGGATTCGCCCCCCTTCCTTGTATCAGAGGAGGAAAGGGGGAAGGAAAGGGAGAAGGAGAAGGAAAGGGGGGCGCCGCCCCCTCCCCTTGTCCAATTCGGACTCCTCCCTGGAGGGGGAGGGGGGCGCCACCCCCTTGTGGGCTGGTGTGCCTCCCTCCTATGGCCCATATGGCCCATATCTTTCCCCCGGGGGTTCTCGTAACCCCTCTGGTACTTCGACATGTACCTGATACATTCCGGAACCCTTCCAGTGTCTGAACACTACCTTCCAATATATCAATCTTTACCTCTCAACCATTTAGAGACTCCTCATCATGTCCGTGATCTCATCTGGGATTCTGAACAACCTTCGGCCACCAAAACACATAACTCATATAATACATATCGTCATCGGACGTTAAGTGTGCGGACCCTACAGGTTCAAGAACTATGTAGACATGACCGAGACACCTCTCCGGTTAATAACCAATAGCAGAACCTGGATGCTCATATTGGTTACCACATATTCTATGAAGATCTTTATCGGTCGAACCGCTATGTCAACATACGTTATTCCCTTTGTCATCAGTATGTTACTTGCCTGAGATTCGATCGTCGGTATCTTCATGCCTAGTTCAATCTTGTTATCGACAAGTCTCTTTCCTCGTTCTGTAATGCATCATCCTTCAACGAACTCATTAGTCACTTTGCTTGCAAGGCTTCTTATGATGTGCATTACCGAGATGGCCTAGAGATACCTCTCCGATACTCAGAGTGACAAATCCTAATCTTGATCTATGCCAACCCAACAAACACCTTCGGAGATACCTGTAGAGCATCTTTATAATCACCCAGTTACGTTGTGACGTTTGATAGCACACAAGGCATTCCCCCGGTATCCGAGAGTTGCATAATCTCATAGTCGAAGGAATATGTATTTGACATGAAGAAAGCAAATAGCAATAAAACTGAACGATCAATATGCTGTGCTAATGGATGGGTCTTGTCCATCAAATCATTCTCCTAATGATGTGATCCCGTTCATTAAATGACAACACATGTCTATGATTAGGAAACTTAACCATCTTTGATTAACGAGCTAGTCTATAGAGGCTTACTAGGGACACGGTGTTTTGTCTATGCATCCACACATGTATCAAGTTTCCGGTTAATAAAATTCTAGCATGAATAATAAACATTTATCATGATATAAGGAAATATAAAATAACAACTTTATTATTGCCTCTAGGGCATATTTCCTTCAACACATGTATGTGCGCAAAACCACGACCTCCCAGATTTGTACTGTTCCCAACCCACTGCGGATTGGTTAGGTCACCGGATTTGGACTTGTTAAAAGCGTTGAGATGAACTGTAGTAGGGTGTATGGAGGAAACTATGTACGTGTTTGGTCTAAGATTGATGTTACCGAACCCCTAGTGAGATTTGCACAGTTGAACATTAATGGGAAGGAGAGGATCTTCCTGCCCATCAAGTACGAGAAGATAGGGTTCTTTTATGAGGTTTGTAGCATTCTAGGGCAATGTTAAGGAAGAGTGGGGATGGCGTACATGCACCGGAGGAAATCGAGTATGGGACATGGATGATCGTCACGCGAAGGACTCCGCCTGGCAACCAGGGTTTCGGACATGGCTCAAAGTTCCAATCTAGAAGGACGTCGGCTAGGGGCATGGGTGGAAGAGGAAGGGGCGCAAGTTGGGGGCGCGCTATGTTCCTCGGAAAAGGTATTCAGCTGATGTAGGGATGGAAGAGGAAGATCTTGATGACACAAGAGAAAGCCCTTTGAAACCCCATGTAGAGGAGAAAGAAGAAGAGGGAGAGAAGGAAAGCACCCCGACAACAAATAAGAAGTTAGACCTCTTGAGAGGGGAATATGGGGATGTGACCACCGCGGGGATGCAAGCTACCCCGGATGCAGGTTGAAGTACAAAAACAATGCAACAAACAGGAAAGTGTTGAACCTCCAGCACTTCCAACCCCATATGTTAAACCTTGTGGCAGGAAAAAGTCGAAGAAAGGGAAATCACCATCGAAGCGTAACTAGGGGAGTTTAGGGAAGGCTAGTGCTTTAGCTGATCATTTGGCAAAATTGGCAGCCTCCCGCGAGGAGGACTGTCGGGCCTAATGTATACTTTATTTTGGAACCGTCGTGGGCCCGGCGACCCTGCGATGGTTCATGAATTGTGTAGCATTGCGCAGGAATGTGCACCCACGATTCTTTGTGTGGTGGAGACACAAATTGCAAAGAACTGTGTGGAAGGGTTTGGCTGCTACTCTGGATACACTAGTGCTTTTGGTGTGGGAGGTAGTGGGAGAAGTGGTGCTTTGTATCTATTGGAAAAATCGAGTCCAACTAGAGTTGAGGAATTATTCACGGTAGCACATGGATATGAAGGTGATGGAGAGCGGACACGATCATTGGAGATTGACGTGTTGGTATGGTGAAGCTAATGTAAGCCTTAAATACAAGACATGGGACATGATGAAGTTATTAAAAAGAGACTATAATTTACCTTGGATGTGTACTGGTAACTTTAATAAGTTCCTATGCAGAGAAGAACAAATGGGCCTCAATGACCGCCCTTGGGCTCAGATTTTACAGTTCAATGAGACAGTGGATCTTTGTGGACTTGCAGATATTGCTATTGGCCTCAATTGGACATTTGAGAGGGAGATTGTTGTGGGACAATTCTGAAAGTTCCAGCTGGATCGGGTCCTGGAATCGAATGAGTGGAGCTCTATGTTTCCTTATGCTACTATTCGACATCCAACAAAGGTGAAAACTGATCAATGGACTAACGGGCCCAACAAGTTTGGAAGCATTGGCAAGTGTCGTGTGCCGTGATGATACATGAGTTTTTTTTGGAGCCTCGACTATTGAGGTCAATGGATTAATGGGCCCAGCAAGTCTGGAAGTGCTGGCATGAAGTGAGGCTTTATCCTTGGCATTTGATTTGAATCTTTCAAAGGTCCATGTGGCTACAGATTGTTTTGAGGTGGTGAGGAATGTCAGAGAAGAGAATCCATGTGCCTACGGTGCCATTGTCAAGGAGTTCATCATCAAGCAAAACTAGCTAGAGAGTGTCTCTTTAGCGCATGAAGGTAGAGCTAGTAATGATGAAGCTCATTGTTTAGACAATGCTTCTTCTTCTGTAGGGACGGGCCGCCATGTATGGCTCATAGTACAATTTTTTTTTGCATAATTTTTGCCACTTGACCACCACAATGATTATTTCCAAAAAATTGCCATGTAAAAATTTGACAACAAGACATCACATCTTAAATTACACAAAATGGTCAAACCAAGCTTTAAGGTTTCAAAGTTTTGGAATTGCCATGGACTGCATAAGAATTCATCTTAATTTACACACAGACCTAACAAGGACCAAAAAATGATCACCATGGCCATAGAACTGTGAGCATGCAGCAACAGGGAGCACAAACACAGATGAACAAAGATGTATGGAGGGAGCGAGAAGGGGAAGAAAATCCTAGGACCCTGATGAGGGAGTCCTGGACTAAGGGGTCCTCGGACAGCCGAACTATATACTTTGGCGAGACTGTTGGGCTATGCAGATACAAGATAGAAGACTTCATCCCATGTCCGGATGGGACTCTCTTTGGCGTGGAAGGCAAGCTTGGCGATTCGGATATGTAGATTCCTTTCTCTGTAACCGACTTTGTATAACCCTAGCTCCCCGGTGTCTATATAAACCAGAGGGTTTAGACTTGTAGGGTTAAGCCACAATCATCGTAACCTCATAGTCTATACTTCTAGGGTTTAGCCATTACGATCTCGTGGTAGATCAACTCTTGTAATACTCATATTCATCAAGATCAATCAAGCAGGAAGTAGGGTATTACCTCCATAGAGAGGGCCCGAACCTGGGTAAACATTGTGTCCCCCGCCTCCTGTTACCATTAGCCTTAGACGCACAGTTCGGGACCCCCTACCTGAGATCCGCCGATTTTGACACCGACATTGGTGCTTTCATTGAGAGTTTCATTGTGCCGTCGAAGATAGGCTTGATGGCTCCTTCAATCATCTACAACAATGCAGTCCAGGGGAGACCTTCCTTCCCGGACAGATCTTCCTATTCAGCGGCTTTGCACTGCGGGCCAAATCGCTTGGCCATCTAGAGCAGATCGATAGCTACGCCCCTGGCCATCAAGTCAAATTTGGAAGCTTGGATTTTGTGGCCGATATCCGCGGAGACTTGATCTCCGACGGATTCGAACCCATGACGGCTATCCCCGGCCACCACGATGAACATGACCTAGATCTGTCATCGGGCCACAAGTAGGAGATAACACCTGTGACTGCCCTCGCCCTAGAGCCGGAGCAGACTACACCTTCCAAAGACGGGAGGCCTAACCCCGCCACGGAGGCCACAGACTTAGTGGCGCTTGAGCCGCACACAAAACCAACATCGAGTTGGGCTTGTATCACCGAAACCCCGGACTTGTCTCTGGCTATGGGTTCCGGGCCGCGCGCATCCGCGTCTATCGAACCTGATTGGGCGTCGGTTGATGACCCACAAGTGTAGGGGATCTAGGTAGTCCTTTTGATAAGTAAGAGTGTCGAACCCAAAATGATAAGCGGTTTTCAGTAAGGTTTTCTGCAAGCACTGAAATTGTAGGTGATAGATAGTTTTATGATAAGATAAATAGTAACGAGTAACAAGTAAATAAAGTAAATAAGGTGCAGCAAGGTGGACCAATCCTTTATGTAGCAAAGGATAAGCCTGGAAAATTTCTATTAATGAGAAAGGAGCTCCCGAGGACACATTGGGAATTATCGTCAAGCTAGTTTTCATCACGTTCATATGATTCGCGTTCGGTACTTTGATAATTTGATATGTGGGTGGACCGGTGCTTGGGTACTGCCCTTACTTGGACAAGCATCCCACTTATGATTAACCCCTATTGCAAGCATCCACAACTACAACAAAATTACTAAGGTAAACCTAACCATAGCATGAAACAGGTGGATCCAAATCAGCCCCTAACAAAGCAACGCATAAACTAGGGTTTAAGCTTCTGTCACTCTAGCAACCCATCATCTACTTATTACTTCCCTATGCCTTCCTCTGGGCCCAATAATGCTGAAGTGCCATGTAGTCGACGTTCACATGACACCACTAGAGGAGAAGACAACATGCATCTCATCAAAATATCGAACGAATACCAAATTCACATGACTACTAATAGCAAGACTTCACCCATGTCCTCAGGAACAAACGTAACTACTCACAAAGCATATTCATGTTCATAATCAGAGGTGTAATAATATGCATTAAGGATCTGAACATATGATCTTCCACCAAGTAAACCAATAAGTATCAACTACAAGGAGTAATCAACACTACTAGCAACCCACAGGTACCAATTTGTGGTTTTTGATACAAGATTGGATACAAGAGATGAACTAGGGTTTGAGAGGAGATGGTGCTGGTGAAGATGTTGATGGAGATTGACCCCCTCCCGATGAGAGGATCGTTGGTGATGACGTTGGTGATGATTTCCCCCTCCCAAAGGGAAGTGTCCCCCCGGCAGAACAGCTCCACCGGAGCCCTAGATTGATTCCGCCAAGGTTCCGCCTTGTGGCGGCGGAGTTTCGTCCCGTAAGCTTGCCCATGATTTTTTCCAGGATAAAAGTGATGATATAGCAGAACATGGACGCCGGAGGCCCACCAGGGGGCCCAGGAGATAGGGGGTGCGCCCTATAGGGGGGCGTGCCCCCTGTCTCCTGGACAGGGTGTGGGCCCCCTGTCCTATTTCTTTCGCTCAGAAATTCTTATAAATCCCAAAAAGTTGTTTCGTGGAGTTTCAGGACATTTGGAGTTGTGCAGAATAGGTTTCCAATGTTTGCTCCTTTTCTAGCCAGAATTCCAGCTGCCGGCATTCCCCCTCTTCATGGTAAACCTTGTAAAATAAGGGAGAATAGCCATAAGTAATGAGATATAATGTGTAATAACAGCCCATAATGCAATAAATATTGATATAAAAGCATGATGCAAAATGGACGTATCAACTCCCCCAAGCTTAGACCTCGCTTGTCCTCAAGCGGAAGCCGATAACGAAAAATATGTCCACATGTTTAGAGATAGAGGTGTCGATAAAAATAAAATACGGACATGAGGGCATCATGATCATTCTTATAACAACACATATATAGGTTTTGTCATATGATTTCCTATGCTCAAGTACAAGCAATTCACAATGTCAAGTATGGTTCAAAAACTTCATTGGGAACTAACAAACTATAATCTCAGTCATTGAAGCAATCACAATTTATCATAACATCAGAAAGAGTCAACAATGGAGCTTTTCAGCGAGTCCACATACTCAACTATCATATGGTCTTCTACAATTGCTAACACTCACGCAATACTTGTGGTTATGGAGTTTCAGACGGACACTGAGAAAGATAGGGGCTTATTATGTTGCCTCCCAATGTATTCACCTTTAGGTGATGTCAACAATAATAGCCCATGCTAACGAACATCCAATTGGATATATGTATCACGATATTTCAAACACGAGGAGCTTGCCAAAGGATAAAATGAAAAAGGGAAAGGCGAGGATCACCTTGACTCAAGCATAAAGTGAAAACACAAAGTAAAAGATAGGCCCTTCGTAGAGGGAAGCAGAGGTTGTCATGCGCGTTTAGGGTTGATGCATAAAATCTTAATGCAAAAGAACGTCACTTTATATTTCCCCTTGTGTGTGGACCTTTATTATGCAGTCCGTCGCTTTTATTACCCCCACAACAAGTTCGTACAAAGCTTATTTTCTCCGCACTAATAAGTCATGCATATTTAGAGAGCAATTTTTATTGCTTGCACCGATGACAACTTACTTGAAGGATCTTGCTCGATCCATAGGTAGATATGGTGGACTCTCATGGCAAGACAGGGTTTAAGGGTATTTGGAAGCACAAGTAGTATCTCTACTTGGTGCTAGAAATTTGGCTAGCATGAGGGGGAAAGTCAAGCTCAACATGTTTGGAAGGTCCATGACAATATACTTTAACTGAGATGTGAGAAAACATAAACCATTACATTGTCTTCCTTGTCCAACGTCAACTCTTTTAGCATGTCATATTTAATGAGTGCTCACAATCATAAAAGATGTCCAAGATAGTATATTTATATGTGAACCCCTCTTTCCTTATCACTTCCTATTAATTGCAACGATGACCAAAACTACATTCATCAACTCTCAACAATTTTTATGCCTCATACTTTCTATATGTGAAGTTATCACTATCCATAAGATCAATATGAACTCTTTCATTCTTTCTACTTTCTCAAGATCATAGCACAAAGCAAAGCCCTTGACTCAACACTAATCTTTATTATAGATAGATCGCGGACTCGAATACAAAAAGAGATCATAAAGCAAAACTCAAACTACTTGATATCAAAACTTCAATCTACTAGATCAAGATACTACTAAAAGGATCGAACTAAATAAAGCGATAAAGATAGGAGTGTGATGGTGAAACGATACCGGGGCACCTCCCCCAAGCTTGGCAGTTGCCAAGGGGAGTGCCCATACCCATGTGATTATTTCTCCTTCTTCACGGTGGGTGTTATGATCTTCTTGGCGATGATGCCCTTCAGGATGCGGTTCTCCTCCTCGAGCTTATTGACTTGTTGTTTGAGATCCATAATCTCTTTACGGAGCTTACCCGTAACGACCAAAGCTCCTTTTACCCAAGGATGCTGCATAGCTTCTGGAGAACAAGTGAAACTCTTTTTCATATTTGCATAAGAAAGAAATCTAGAATTGGAAGGGATGACCAAAGTTTGAACAGCCACGCTCGGTAGTTCCCCTATCATGAATTCTGCTCGGAGACGAGAGGTGACTTCTTGATCCTCTTCCATGGCATCTATGCTTTTCAAATCAGCGTCCATCTCATCCTCCATTGATGGTCCAAAGTGGTAGGCATCGCTATTCGCTCTTGGACCTGGCGTTGGGTGAGACACCCGGCTCTCCCCAACTGACTCCTGAGAAGACATCTTGCTTAATTCTGCAACAGGAACATCTCGAAACAAAAATAGAGGAAATTTGCGTGATACGGTGGTCAAAACCTTCGGGAGTATATATAATGAATTTTTACCAACCAAAATACGTAACATACAAGAACACGGAGTCCGGGAAGCACATGAGGTGCTCACGAGACAGGGGGGCGCGCCCTACAGGGGGGGGGGGGGCGCCCTCCACTCTCGTGGGAGCCTCGTGTCCCTTTCGGACTACTTCTTTCTTCCTAAAATTCTTAAATATTCCAAAACTGATAAAAATTGCCATTGGAGTTGTTTTGGAGTCGGTTTACTTACCGTACCACATACCTATGCCTTTCCGGAGTCTGGAATGTTCTGGAAAGTGTCCCTTATGTATTCCTCAGGGGTTACGGTTTCAATAATATTAGTTTCAACATTGATAGGATTACCTGAAATATAATGTTTAATTCTTTGACCGTTTACCACCCTCGGATTTGTGCCTTCGAAGTTGTTGATTTTTATGGCACCAGAACGATAGACCTCCTCGATAACGTAGGGACCTTCCCATTTTGAGAGAAGTTTTCCTGCAAAAAATCTTAAGCGAGAGTTGAATAATAACACATAATCTCCTACGTTAAACTCACGCTTTTGTATCCTCTTATCATGCCAGCATTTGACCTTTTATTTGAAAAGCTTGGCATTCTCATAGGCTTGGGTTCTCCATTCATCAAGTGAGCTAATATCTAATAACCTCTTCTCACCGGCAAGCTTAAAGTCATAATTGAGCTCTTTAATTGCCCAATATGCTTTATGTTCAAGTTCAAGAGGTAAATGACACGCTTTTCCATAAACCATCTTATAAGGAGACATACCCATAGGATTTTTGTATGCAGATCTATAGGCCCATAATGCATCATCAAGTTTTTTGTACCAATTATTTCTAGATCTATTCATAGTCTTTTGCAAAATTAACTTGAGCTCTCTATTGCTCAACTCTACTTGATCACTAGACTGCGGATGATAAGGAGATGCTATTCTATGATTGACATCATACTTAGCGAGCATCTTACGGAAAGCACCATGAATGAAATGTGAACCACCATCAGTCCTAAGATATCTAGGGACTCCAAACCTCGGAAAAATAACTTCTTTAAGCATTTTAATAGAAGTGTTATGATCAACACTACTAGTTGGGATAGCTTCTACCCACTTAGTAACGTAGTGAACAACAACTAAAATATGTGTATAACCATTAGAGGCAGGAAAAGGTCCCATATAATCAAAGCCCCAAACCTCAAACAGTTCAATAACAAGAGAATAATTCATAGGCATTTCTTGACGTCTACTTATGTTACCTATTCTTTGACATTCATCACAAGATAAGACAAACTTATGAGCATCTTTAAAGAGAGTAGGCCAATAAAAACCAGATTGTAGTACCTTATGTGCAGTTCTATCTCCAGCGTGGTGTCGTCCATAAGATTCAGAGTGACACTTGCATAGGATCTGTTCCTGTTCATGCTCAGGCACACAACGTCTAATAACACCATCTACTCCTTCTTTATAAAGGTGTGGATCATCCCAGAAGTAATGTATTAAATCATAAATGAACTTTTTCTTTTGCTGGTATGTGAAACTAGGCGGTAAATATTTAGCAACAATGTAATTAGCATAATCAGCATACCAAGGAGCAGTACGAGAAGCATTGACGACCGCTAATTGTTCAATAGGAAAGCTATCATTAATAGGCAGTGGGTCATCAAGAACATTCTCTAACCTAGACAAGTTATCTGCAACGGGGTTCTCAGCTCCCTTTCTATCAATAATATGCAAGTCAAATTCTTGGAGCAAGAGAACCCATCTAATGAGTCTAGGCTTAGCATCTTTCTTTTCCATAAGATATTTAATAGCAGCATGATCAGTGTGAATAGTAACTTTGGAATCAACAATATAAGGTCTGAACTTATCACATGCAAACACAACTGCTAAGAACTCTTTTTCAGTAGTAGCATAATTTCTCTGGGCAGTATCAAGAGTCTTACTAGCATACTGGATAACATTCAATTTCTTATCAACTCTTTGCCCTAAAACAACACCTACAGCATAATCACTAGCATCACACATAATTTCAAAAGGTAAATTCCAATCAGGTGGCTGAACAATAGTTGCAGTGATCAAAGCTTTCTTAAGCACTTCAAACGCTTCTACACAATCATCATCAAAGACAAAAGGAATATATTTTTGCAATAAATTAGTCAGAGGCCTAGAGATTTTAGAAAAGTCCTTAACGAACCTCCTATAAAAGCCGGCATGACCAAGGAAACTTCTTATACCTTTTATGTCCTTGGGACATGGCATCTTTTCAATAGCATCAACTTTGGCTTTATCAACTTCAATACCTCTCTCGGAGATCTTGTGCCCCAAGACAATGCCTTCATTAACCATAAAGTGATACTTTTCCCAATTCAGGACGAGACTAGTGTCTTCGCATCTCTGCAAAACTCGATCAAGGTTGCTCAAACAATCATCAAAAGAGGATGCATAGACGGAGAAGTCATCCATGAACACCTCACAAATCTTTTCACAAAAATCAGAGAATATAGCCATCATGCATCTTTGAAAGGTAGCAGGAGCATTACATAAACCAAAAGGCATACGTCTATAAGCAAAAGTACCAAAAGGGCAAGTAAAAGTATATTTAGATTGATCCTTCGCTGACACAGGTATCTGAGAGAAACCAGAATAACCATCTAGAAAGCAAAAATGTGTGTGTTTGGATAGCCTTTCTAGCATTTGATCAATAAAAGGTAAAGGGTAATGATCTTTCTTAGTAGCTTTATTTAACTTACGGAAATCAATTACCATCCTATAACCTGTAATAATTCTTTGCGGGATCAATTCATCTTTATCATTAGGAACAACGGTAATACCTCCCTTTTTAGGGACACAATGGACATGGCTTACCCATTCACTCTCAGCAACGGGATAAATAATACCTGCCTCAAGGAGCTTTAGTATCTCCTTTCTTACCACTTCCTTCATCTTGGGATTTAATCGTCTTTGAGGATCCCTAACTGGTTTGGCATCTTTCTCCACTGAAATCTTGTGTTGACATAATGTGGGACTAATGCCCTTAAGATCATCCAGAGTGTATCCAATAGCTGCTCGGTGCTTCTTTAGAGTTTTCAATAATCTTTCTTCTTCTTTCTTTGAAAGGTTAGCACTAATAATAACAAGATATATTTCTTTTTCATCAAGATAAGCATACTTAAGATTATCAGGTAATGTTTTGAGTTCAAACATGAGATCTCCCTTGGGTGGAGGGGGATCCCCAAGAATTTCAACGGGAAGGTTATGTTTCAGCATAGGTTCCTGTTTAAGGAACACTTCATCTATTTCTTCCCTTTCCTTCATAAACATATCATTTTCATGATCTAGCAAATATTGTTCTAACAGATCAGTTGGAGGAACAACAATAGAAGAAAGACCAATAATCTCATCCTTACTAGGTGTTTCCCTTTCACGAGGTTGTCTACTAAATTTAGCGAAATTAAACTCATGTGACATACCATCTATGCCAACAGTGACAATATTCTTTTCAGAATTAATCTTAGCACTAGCAGTATTCAAGAAGGGTCTACCAAAAATAATTGGACAAAAGGCATCTTGTGGGGAAGCAAGAACAAGAAAATCAGCAGGGTATTTAACCTTCCCACACAAAACTTCAACATCTCTAACAATCCCAACAGGTTTAATGGTATCCCTATTAGCAAGCTTAATAGTAACATCAATGTCTTCTAATTCAACGGGTGCAGTGTCGTGCATAATTTCTTTATATAAATCATAAGGGATAGCGCTAGCACTAGCACCCATATCACCTAAACCATGATAACAATGATCTCCTATTTTAACAGAAATAACAGGCATGCCTACGACAGGTCTACGTGTCTTAGTATCAGGTATAGCAATATTAGTAGTCTCACCCAAAAAAGAAATAACATGCCCATCTAAGTCCTCATCCAAGAGATCTTTGACCATAGAAATACTAGGTTCAACATTAATTTGCTCAGGAGGTGTATAAGTCCTAGTATTACTCTTACGAACAACAATAGAAGCTTTAGCATGATCCTTTATCCTAATGGGAAAAGGAGGTCTTTCAACATAAGCAGTAGGAACAATAGGATCACTATAGGTACTAGTCTTTTCTTCGACTGTAATAGGTGCAACTACTTTAACTTCAACAGGAGGATTATATTTAAACCACTTCTCTTTAGGGAGATCAACGTGAGTAGCAAAAGATTCACAAAAAGTAGCTACTATCTCAGAGTCAAGTCCATACTTAGCGCTAAATCCACGAAAAGCATGGTATCCATAAAAGATTTAACACAATCGAACTTAGGTGTCATACCTGACTCCTTACCATCGTCGGAACCCCAATCCTCAGAGTTGCATTTAATTCTTTCCAATAAGTCCCATTTGAAATCAATAGTCTTCAGCATATAAGAACCAGCACAGGAAGTATCGAGCAGGTTGCGATTATCAAAAGAAAGCCGAGCATAAAAATCTAAATAATCATTTCCCGAGAGAGCTCATGATTGGGGCATGAATATAACATTTACTTAAGCCTCCCCCAAGCTTGAGCGATGCTTTCTCCTTCGCGAGGCCAGAAATTATATATGTAATTACGATCACAATGAACAAGTTGCATAGGATAGAACTTCTGGTGAAATTCCAACTTCAATCGCTTATAATTCCAAGATCTCGTATCATCAGATAGCCTATACCATGTCGATGCATCTCCCTTCAAAGATAAACGGAAGACTTTCCTTTTGACAACATCATCGGGAATACCTGCAAGCTTAAATAATACGCAAACTTCATCCACAAAAATAAGGTGTAAATCGGGATGCAATGTTCGATCTCCTGCAAATGGATTAGCTAGCAGTTTCTCTATCATACCCGAAGGAATCTCAAAGTGGATATTTTCATAAAGTTCAGTAGGTTGAGGAGCAACTCTTTTCTCTTCTGGTTGGGGTGAAGATACCCCAAACAAGCCCCTCAACATATTAGTTTCCATAGTGACAAGTAACAGAAAAATTCAGCACACTATATAAATGTTCCCTTACCAAGTTCCACTCACCAAAAGTGCTACACTCCCCGGAAACAGTGCCAGAAAAGAGTCTTGATGACCCACAAGTGTAGGGGATCTATCATAGTCCTTTTGATAAGTAAGAGTGTCAAACCCAACGAGGAGCAGAAGGAAATGATACGCGATTTTTAGTAAGGTTTTCTGCAAGCACTGAAATTGTAGGTGATAGATAGTTTTATGATAAGATAAATAGTAACGAGTAACAAGTAAATAAAGTAAATAAGGTGCAGCAAGGTAGCCCAATCCTTTATGTAGCAAAGGATAAGCCTGGACAATTTCTAATAATGATAAAGGAGCTCCCGAGGACACATTGGGAATTATCGTCAAGCTAGTTTTCATCACGTTCATATGATTCGCGTTCGGTACTTTGATAATTTGATATGTTGGTGGACCGGTGCTTGGGTACTGCCCTTACTTGGACAAGCATCCCACTTATGATTAACCCCTATTGCAAGCATCCAAAACTACAACAAAAGTATTAAGGTAAACCTAACCATATCATGAAACAGGTGGATCCAAGTCAGCCCCTAATGAAGCAACGCATAAACTAGGGTTTAAGCTTCTGTCACTCTAGCAACCCATCATCTACTTATTACTTCCCTATGCCTTCCTCTAGGCCCAATAATGGTGAAGTTTCATGTAGTCGACATTCACATGACACCACTAGAGGAGAAGACAACATACATCTCATCAAAATATCAAACGAATACCAAATTCACATGACTACTAATAGCAAGACTTCACCCATGTCCTCAGGAACAAATGTAACTACTCACAAAGCATATTCATGTTCATAATCAGAGGTGTAATAATATGCATTAAGGATATGAACATATGATCTTCCACCAAGTAAACCAATAAGTATCAACTACAAGGAGTAATCAACACTACTAGCAACCCACAGGTACCAATTTGTGGTTTTTGATACAAGATTGGATACAAGAGATGAACTAGGGTTTGAGAGGAGATGGTGCTAGTGAAGATGTTGATGGAGATTGACCCCCTCCCGATGAGAGGATCATTGGTGATGACGTTGGTGATGATTCCCCTCTCCCGGAGGGAAGTGTCCCCGGCAGAACAGCTCCGCCAGAGCCCTAGATTGATTCCGCCAAGGTTCCGCCTCGTGGCGGCGGAGTTTCGTCCCGTAAGCTTGCCCATGATTTTTTTCCAGGGTAAAAGTGATGATATAGCAGAAAATGGATGCCAGAGGCCTACCAGGGGGCCCAGGAGATAGGGGGTGCGCCCTATAGGGGGGCCCTGTCTCCTGGACAGGGTGTGGGCCCCCTGGCCTATTTCTTTCGCTTAGAAATTCTTATAAATCCCAAAATGTTGTTTCGTGGAGTTTCAGGACTTTTGGAGTTGTGCAGAATAGGTTTCCAACGTTTGCTCCTTTTCCAGCCAGAATTCCAGCTGCCGGCATTCCCCCTCTTCACGGTAAACCTTGTAAAATAAGGGAGAATAGCCATAAGTAATGAGATATACTGTGTAATAACATCCCATAATGCAATAAATATTGATATAAAAGCATGATGCAAAATGGATGTATCACCGGTCTTGGAGTTCAGCTCCCCGGAAATCTTCTAGCACTCACCTTTTGGCGACCTATTAAACTCATTGAAGTCCCTCTCCTTGTCGGGGGACCCTCGGCCAAACTATGTCTGACTCGAATGGGAAGCGGATGACGAAGAACTTCGTTGCCCACCCACCACCCACTTCGTTGCCACTATCGAGGACTTAACCGAGACACTTGATTACGACTCCGAAGACATCGACTGTATGGACAACGATGCCAGAGAGGAGCAGACACAAAAACCACCACCTTTAGGGTAGTGGATGGCTACATCGTCATATGATATATACATGGTGGACACACCAAAAGAGAATGAGGCCGACGATGATAACAACATGCCTGTCGATGAACCTCCTAAGCACCGACGACCCAAGCACCGACTGAGGGAGTCCTGGATTAGGGGGTATCCGGACTTCCAGACTATATACATCGTCCGGACTATTGAAGCGTGAAGATACAAGACTCAAGACTCCGTCCCGTGTCCGGATGGGACTCTCCTTTGCGTGGAGGGCAAGCTTGGCGATCCGGATATTGTGTTTCCTTCCTTGTAACCGACTCCATGTAAACCCTAGCCCTCTCCGGTGTCTATATAAACCGGAGAGGTTGGTCCTTAGAAGGCCGATCACAATTACAATCATACCATCATAGGCTAGCTTCTAGGGTTTAGCCTCTACGATCTCGTGGTAGATCTACTCTTGTACTACTCGTATCTTCAATATTAATCAAGCAGGAAGTAGGGTTTTACCTACATCGAGAGGGCCCGAACCTGGTTAAACATTGTGTCCCTTGCTTCCTGTTACCATTAGCCTAAGACGCACAGATCAGGACCCCCTACCCGAGATCCGCCGGTTTTGACACCGACATTGGTGCTTTCATTGAGAGCTCCTCTGTGTCGTCGCTGCAAGGCTCGATGGCTCGTGTCGTCGTCAAGGACAACATTACCTCGGGCGGAGCTCTGGCTGTAGGCCAAACTCTCCGACTTGGCGACTTCATCATGGCTGCCCCATCGGCGGCCGCGCCGACGATGGCCTCTCGGGTCATCAAGCATAACCTTCACGTCAGTTTGGAACTTGCCAAACAGATGGATTCGATGGAACTATCCTCCCTTAATGAGCTCTTGGATCGCATCGCCGCTCTGGGAGTCGCTACAGACTATGACCGGATCGGGCTTAAACCTGACCAAGGGGATACTAGATCCCTGCCGGCCACCCATGAGATAGCATTAGTGGATGAAACACACATGGATTACCCCTCAACTCTAAGGACGAACCATGTCTGGATCACCGGGCTCCTTGAGCCGAACACCTGCCCAATGGAAGACATGAACCTGGTCCCGGACTTAGAATCGGGCATTTGGCCGAAGACATCGGGCAACACTCTGGATCCCGGACCGTCAGACTCGGAGCCTCCCATGCCCATGGGTGCTAGATCGGATCAGGATCCAGATTCAGCTAGAAACACCCACCCGGACTTAAGCTGTCTCTCCCACATCAGGCAAGAGCCCCAAGAGATAGTACATCGCTACTGGGCGAGATTCCTCCTTGTGCTAAACAAGGTCAAGGACTGCCACAAGGAGGACGTTGTCCCCCTTTTCTGCAAAAACTGCACGAACAAAGGACTCCTCAATGCTATAAGTCATCGTGACATAGTACACTTTGCGGACTTGGCAACCATAGTACAGAAGTACTGTGCGACAGAAAGCGCCTGGAAAACCCAAACAAAATTTTGGGATAGTACGACCCTCACCAGAACCTTTGTCCAAACTAAATGGGCGAACTCTCGTAAGTCGGCCGATTCAGTCCCCAAGAAACCGAAGCACACCCCGGCACGGGGAACCGTATTGGAAGAATGGCTCAATGGGCCATGTAAACTCCATAGAGCTCCGGATACAACACAAACTCATAGCCTTAGGGCATGTTGGATACTCCGGCAGGTTGCAAAAAGTGGCGAGGATCTTCTTGCGGGCCATAAAGCCGAACAACATCCCGCCAACGAGCACAATACGGTACTAACGGTCTTCAAGAATTTCGCCTCAAACAATAGGCGCAAGTGAGCTCATAGAAGCTCCACTGAAATCTGCCATGTGGCAAAAATAAACCCCTGGAACGACACTGCTATAACTTTCAATGCCAGTGATGAACCTCGATTCCAGACTGTTCGGACACCAGCCGCTCTGGTCCTTAGCCCAATCGTGGATGGCTTTCTGCTCACTAAAGTACTCATGGACGGCGGAAGCGGATTAAACTTCATCTATGAAGAAATGCTCAACAAGATGGAAATTAACAAAAGCCGCATTGAGCAAAGCGGCACAACTTTCAGGGGAATTATCCCTAGTCGGGAAGCGCGGTGTGCAGGAAAAATCATAGCCGATGTGGTATTCAGCACCCCGGAGAATTACAGGTCCGAAGAAATCACATTCCAGGTGGCTCCTTTTAGCAGCGGATACCACACCCTTCTAGGGCGGGATGCATTCGCAAGCTTTCAAGCTATACCCCATTAAGGGTACATGAAGCTTAAAATGCCCGGGCCCGAATCATCACTCTAGCCAGTGATCTGGACGTTGCACTTTGCGCCGAAAACAAAACCGCAGCACTAGCCCTGGAAGCATTATCCGAAGCCCTAGCAGCCGAAGAATTAACAACGCTGCGGGCCACCGTGGATAGGGACGATGTGATACTCGACAAGCGACCCAAGTCCACCTCATTTAAACCCACAGACGAGCTAGTCAAATTCCAAGTCCATCCAATGGACCCCACGAAGACAGCTTCCATTGGGACACAGTTGAACCCCGCAATGGACACCGCACTACGAGACTTTTTATGCCAAAATTGGGACATTTTCACCTGGCACCCATCGGACATGCCAGGCATCCCGTGCGGATTGGCCGAACATAGCCTTAACATACTAAAGGGATACAAACCTGTCAAACAGACCCTAAGGCAATTTTCAGAGCCTAAACGACAAGCAATGGGGGAAGAGCTAGCCAAGCTACTTGAGGCCGGATTCATCAGAGATATCAAACATCTGGATTGGCTGGCAAATTTGGTAATGGTACCAAAGAAGGACAAATCCTAGCGCCTATGCATGGATTTCAAAGACCTCAACAAGGCTTGCCCCAAGGATCCCTTTCCCCTCCCCCGCATCGATCAAATCATCGATGCCACAGCTGGACATGACTCGCTGTGTTTTCTCGACGCATACTCTGGATACCATCAAATAAAGATGGCAGAGTCTGACCAAGCTGCAACAGCTTTCATAACGCCATATGGCCCTTTTTGCTTCAACACTATGCCTTTCGGGCTTAAGAATGCCGGTGCAACCTATCAACGCATGATTCAAACATGCCTGGAAAAACAAATCAGGAAAACAGTGGAGGCATACATGGACGACTTGGTCATAAAAACAAGACACGTCGAAACCCTAATAGATGAGTTGAGGCTGACATTTGATAACCTCCGGACATACGCCATCAAGTTGAATCCGGAAAAATGCGTTTTCGGCGTCCCCTCGGGGAAACTGCTGGGCTTCATTGTTTCCAATAGAGGAATTGAAGCAAATCCGGCAAAAATCCGAGCTCTATCACAGTTGGCTATACCAACAGACCTCAAGCACATCCATAAACTAGCTGGATGCGTGGCCGCTTTGAGCCGCTTTATCTCTAGGCTAGGAGAAAAGGCATCACCTCTTTACCGCCTCCTTCGGTGCACCAAACACTTCGTGTGGACGGATGCAGCCGCGTCCGGACTCGATGAAATAAAGACCTTACTAGCTAGTAATCCAGTCCTAACAGCGCCAAACATCGGCGAGCCTATGCTACTGTACATAGCAGCAACACATCAAGTTGTAAGCGCAGTACTCGTCGTCGAACGAGAGGTTGACGGATACAAATTCCCGCTACAGAAGCCGGTTTATTACGTATCCACGGTCCTCACCCCATGCAAATCCCGATACCCACACTATCAAAAAATAGCATACGCGGTCTTCATGGCATCCCGAAAGCTACGACAGTACTTTCAAGAGTGTTCAATTACGGTGGCCTCCGAAGTACCATTAAACAATATAATAAATAACTGCAATGCCACGGGCCAGATCGCTAAATGGGCCATCGAGCTCCTTCCGTTCGACATAACATACAAGCCTCGGCGGGCCATCAAGTCGCAAGTATTAGCTGACTTTGTCGCCGAATGGACGGAAGCCGAACCCCCTAAAGAGTACGACGCGTACTCTAACTGGATCATGCACTTCGACGGCTCTAAAATGCTGGCCGGATTGGGAGCAGGTGTAGTCCTGACGTCTCCCACCGGAGACACGGTCCAATACGTCCTCCAAATATTATACACGGACTCCAACAATGCAGCCGAATACGAGGCTTCTGTTGCACGGTCTTCGGATGGCAGTCTCTACGGGCATTCAACACCTAGAGGTGCGCGGGGATTCAAACCTCGCAATATCACAAATAAACGGAGACTTTGATGCCAAGGATCCGAAAATGGCGGCCTACCATAATGCCATCCTTACAATGTCAGCTTGGTTCGAGGGGCTCGAATTCCACCATGTAGCTCGAGAAAACAATCAAGCGGCAGACGTCCTTGCCCGCATCGGCGCTAAACGCGACCCTGTCCCACCTAACATATTCCTGGAAAGGCTGTTCAAGCCATCCGTGGTATGGGAAGGGGAGTCCGGCAATACTAGCACAGATCCGAATACATCCCCAGATTCCGAACTATCAGACATAATCGGAGGCTCTACCACCGACATAGCATCTTCGGCCCACGCAATCATGGCTGTCATCGCCCGTGGACTGAGCCTTTCTTGGCCTACCTAAATAGGCAGGAGCTCCCCGAAGACCAAAACGAAGCACGCTGCATCGTCCGGCGTTTTAAAGCTTACAAAGTCCATGAAGGGGAACTCTATAAGAAAAGTGCGACCGGATTGCTCCAAAGGTTCATCTGTGAAGAGGAAGGGCGGCAGCTCTTGGCTGAAATCCATGCCGGACTGGGCGGGCACCATGCCGCGGCTCAAGCACTAGTCATCAAGGCCTTCCGTACAGGTTTCTATTGGCCGACGGCCCGAGCAGACGCACAGGACCTTGTCCAACACTGCGTCGGTTGCCAACTCTTTGCCAATCAGAGTCATATGCCCCCTACTGCTCTCCAAACAATCCCCATAACTTGGCCCTTCGCTGTCTGGGGGCTGGATATGGTCGGACCCCTTAAAGGGGGAAGCCACAAGAAAAAAAATACTTATTGGTCATGGTAGACAAGTTCACCAAATGGATAGAAGCCAAACCAGTCGAAACAACCGAATTCGGACCAGTAATAGACTTTATATCCGGGGTCGTACACCGATACGGTGTCCCCCACAACATCATCACCGATAATGAATCAAATTTCACAGTCGATGAAGTGAAATCTTGGTGTGGCAAAATGGGCATTAAGCTCGACTACGCTTCCATCTACCATCCTCAAACAAACGGCCAGGTCAAACGGGCAAACGGTCTCATCATGAGCGGCATCAAACCCAGACTAGTGCGATCCTTGACAGAGTCGGACATGCACTGGGTCGAGGAGGTCGACTCTGTACTCTGGGGGCTGTGGACCACGCCGAATCGCACCACCGGATATACACCATTTTTTATGGTGTACGATGCGGAAGCAGTACTACCCTGCGACATAATACATGATTCGCCATGCGTACGCATGTACGAAGAGAAGGAAGGCGAGTTAGATCGGTAGGATAACTTGGACGCCCTGGAGGAGGAGCGCGACGTCGTGAAGGCCCAATCCACATTCTATTAGCAACAGGCTCGACGATACCAAAGCAGAGAAGTGCAGGCCAAAACTTATAATATTGGCGAGCTCGTTCTACGCTTACCAGAGAAGAAGAAGGACAAGCTCAAACCCAAGTGGGAAGGTCCCTTCGTCATTGACAAAGTTCTCACTGGAGGAGCGTACCTCTTACGTAATGCGTCCGATAACAGACTCGAGCCGAACCCATGGAACGCGGCCAGACTCCGGAGATTCTACGCCTAGCGCCGAACTCAGTGTTTGTCTCCTTACCTCCTCCTTTTTAATTATGCTCCCTCCCTTTTCCTTTCTCGACTCTTTTTCTCTTCACAAAAAGTATTTAATACAGTACGGACTCCCGGATTACCCCGGCCGCACTATGTGTGTAAGCACTACCTGGGGGCTTCCTATATGGAAGCTAAACACAAATTACTCTCAAGGCTTTTTGCCCATCACATATGCGTTTCTTTTTCCATGTGTGCCTTTTCTTCACCATTATATGCATCGATATGACTTAAGATATGGCCAAGCTGGGTTGCCTGGCTCTTGTGTTTATGCCCTACATTCCCGTTAATTTGGCTAGGGCATAAGGGGAGCACCTCTGCGATTGTTACTGCCGGTTCAGCCGGATGTGTACCTCAGACTGGGTGAAGCCGAAAGCTAGTTTCCTTAAAAGAATATTCGGTCGGTGAACAAAAGATGTATTCATTTATTACAACGTAAATCCCCAGAAGTCTTGTATCCCGCGCCATCGTTCGCAGTCCGGACATGTGCATTGTCGCATGCGTACCCAGGGAAAGGAACCCCTAACGAAACTATTCTCCCTGGAAGATGTTTCTTACTATTCATGTAATATAACATAACTAGTTGGGTACTTATCTGTTCAAGCACTTATGACCCCTACGCCTGGTTTCCACGCATACCCCGGTTTTGTATAACTGAGTGGGTATTCGGACACACCCCGGACTGTAGTATCCGGGGGCTGAAGCGAAAAGGTCCGCCATGACAAATGATTTTAATCCGGCTAGGGGCTACTTATGCCCATCGAATTACACAGTCACTTAGACTGACTATATTCCTCCTCTATACCATCCAACAGGCTATCTAGCTTACAATCGTATTGAGAATACTTGGTGGCTAATGCTACCTGGTCATATACCAGACTTACGGGAATTTCTTGCCCATCGGGCCCCGCCGGTCCTACTTCGGCCATATGGTTCGGGTCCAGCCTGGTGTAGCGCGTCTTCACCATAGCCCAGGCTTCTCTTGCAGCTTGTCGGCAAGCTGACACCTTCCACAATCGGAAGCGCCGCCGTGCTCCTTGAAGCATATCCACGAGCTCCCGCATGCCATTCGGCAGGGAACTTACTGGCCACAAGGCTTGAGCAACACCGTGCATCACCCGCCGAGCTCGCTCGTGCAACTGTGAAAGGTCTTGTAGCAAATCACCCGCAGATGAGGGCATCTCCTCCCCGGGGCGACCCATTAACATTCCTACAAGCAAAATTCTTTCAATATACTTCCTCACCGAACTATAATCTAGTTCGTCTGGATACTTACCATAAATTCCGCATCGAAGCCTTTTGTTCTCCTTCACGGAATCCGCCAGCTGAGCACGGACGTCCTTCAATTCCACGTCCAGCCGGACATTGGCATCTTGAAGATTGTTCTTCTCCTGCCTAACTTGCATCAGAATGCGCTCGCCAGCCTTTAGCTGCCATTGGAGATGCGAGTCGTCATCCGTCACGCCCTTCGGATTCACCCCAGGATTGTCTACAGAATTCTCTGTTAGACTTGTTATATGAATCATTTAATACCTAGTGCATCTTTGTACAATTGAGACAAACATTACCAGATGAGGCCTTTTGGGATTCCTCTAACTTGGCAACCATGCCCCTCAGCTGGGCCTTGCATTCCTCTAGCTCCCGAGCCAATTGTTCATTCTTTTCTACAAGAATCTGTGCATAAATTAATCCTTAAAACAGTTGTTCCAACCATTTCAAGTCTGAGGGGCTACTGTTATACATACTTATCAAAATTTCTTACCCGTATATGTTTGGTATACTGGTTCGTCGCTCGGGCAAGCCCGCCTTGAGCTGCTCGGATGTATGCGTCCCCCGAATTGAAGGCATTAAATGCCTCTTTGGAGAAGATGTTGTTCCGAAGCACGGCCCTCCGGCGCTGGTGATTCATGGCGCTCTCTACTTCGGAGTTTGTGGCCGATAGCATATCTGCATCCTCTGTCAGAGAACTATGCGGTACTGGCCCCATGTCCGCCTCCGCTCTCGAAGGCGGTTCTGGAACCCGACTGGTGGAGGCATGATTGGAGGGATCCCCGGATATAGTCTGGATACTCCTCTTCCTGCCAGGATGTAAAGGGCGCTGTTATACTTCAAATACAATAATTACATGACAGGTTTTTGCCTTACCTCTGTAGCGGCGTTTCGGCCCTAACCGCCTTCCTCTTGAGCCTACCCAATCCGGACGCCTGTGGCCGACGGGTCCCTAGGGGCTTGGCCCTGTGCTCTGACCATCGTCTCTGCAAAAACACGATACTTCAGGGGTAAGGCATGACATCAAGAAGGAGTCCTCTTTGGAGGATAGAGTCTTCGGCTTGGCTTACACACGACGTAGGTAGCAGTCCGGGATAATCAGCAGTAATAGCCACTCAAGCACCATCACAGCTCGCCCGATAAAATATCCCGTTGACAGGCTCCACGGTCATATCCGGATCTTCTTCGAGTCCTGGATCCAGGGCCCTTTTGGGGTCCTCTGGCTACGGGGAAGGGCTGGAGATTCCTTCTACGACCCTCCTCAGTTCCTGCTCGAAAATATCGAGGTAGATAATCTTAGCGAAGAATGCCACAATAAGTGAAGCGGCAAAATGAATGATGACTTATCCAGTTTGGGGGATTGTACATGGAGAATCCGTCCCGCGGTTTGATGTGATGGAAGTCTTCCTCTTCTCCTTTGTATAAATCAGACAATATCCTTGCCAGAGCAGTGGCGGAGTCCGGACCCTTACGGCCACAACGGGTGGCATCGTCTTCCCCGTTGAAATGCCACATGGGATTGCCCCGATATTGAAGCGGTTGCACTCCCCGCATTATGCATATTGCCATAACCTCGACTATCGTCAGTCCAGACTTGGCCAGTAACTTTATCCTGCTCATTAGGAAGTGTATCTCCCTGGTGTCCTCCTCTTGGGGGCCTCGGGGGCGCCAGCTTAGACGTGCCCTCGGCGGGGCATTACTGAACTTGGGGAGACCTGTCCGGACTGGATCCGAAAGGGGAACGTCAATGTAGAACCACTCCGAAGGCCAGTTCTCTAGTGCCTTTTTAGGAGTGCCAGATAGGTATCCGGTCTCGGCGATATGCCATACTTCGGCCCCGCCCACTTGACATAGGGACTCTCCCTGGTTGCTGGGGACAAGGCAGAACAACTTCTTCCATAACCCGAAGTGATCCTCAGAGCCTAGAAATAGCTCACAAAGGGCGACGTACCCTGCTATATGTAGTACGGAAGCTGGGGTAAAGTTATGCAACTGGAGGCCGTAGAACTCCAGGAGCCCGTGAAGGAACGGGTGGATAGGAAACCCGACGCCCTTAACAGATGCGGAATGAGGCATATTCGCTCCTCTGGAGACGGATTAGGAGATCTCTCCGCTTGTTCCCCACCATTATAGGTGGCTATTCTGGCTCGGACGGGGACCATGAACGCCGGTGGGAGAAACCCTTGGGTTTGTAACTCTATCAAACGACCATGAGGAACTGAACACTCTTCCCAGTCCCCCGGCTTGGGGCAAGGGGAGCGAGCAGAAGAGCTGCGACGACCGGCCATGTTGGAATGGTTTTTCTGGGGCGCTCTGTTGGATGCTTACTCGAGGGGGAAGAGTGAGGTTTGGATTTGGGAATCCCCGTCTCTTCAAATAGACGGCTATCCCGAAGGATTGGGGGTGGCCAATGCAAAAATGCCTCGACTCCTTGCATTCGCTCGACACGTGGAAATGGTCATTATTAAGGCACTAAAGCCGAGGAGTACAACATTGATGAGGAGTCGGACACTGTTCGTCGTAATAGGTACATTGGAGTATTTGGAAAAGGAACCCGCCTTGCAATGCCGAAGACAAGACTGCACGCCGGACTCATCGTCATTGAAGCCTGGTTCAGGGGCTACTGAGGGAGTCCTGGATTAGGGGGTATCTGGACTGCCGGACTATATACATCGTCCGGACTATTGAACCGTGAAGATACAAGACTCAAGACTCCGTCCCGTGTCTGGATGGGACTCTCCTTTGCGTGGAGGGCAAGCTTGGCGATCCGGATATTGTATTTCCTTCCTTGTAACGGACTCCATGTAAACCCTAGCCCTCTCAGGTGTCTATAGAAACCGGAGAGGTTGGTCCTCTTAGAAGGCCGATCACAATTACAATCATACCATCATAGGCTAGCTTCTAGGGTTTAGCCTCTACGATCTCGTGGTACATCTACTCTTGTACTACTCGTATCTTCAATATTAATCAAGAAGGAAGTAGGGTTTTACCTCCATCGAGAGGGCCCGAACCTGGGTAAACATTGTGTCCCTTGCTTCCTATTACCATCAGCCTAAGACGCACAGATCGGGACCCCCTACCCGAGATCCGCCGGTTTTGACACCGACACCGACCTCGATCCGGCAAAAAGAAAAACAACAACATTATCACGGACGATGAAGATAATCTGAACCAAGCCGAGGACCTCGTAGACCCAGCGTTGGAGTAGGGCGTGCGAGAGGACGACGAACACAGTCCGGAGATGTTGTCTGACCACAGCGATGCCGAAGATAGCAACTATCAGCCTCACTCTGAAGAAGAGATTAGCCCACGCAACAATGAATTTGTCATCCCAGAAGAACCATTAGAACAAGAATGCCTCCATCAAAGGCTTATCGCCACGGCAAGGAGCCTGAAGAAGCAGAAGCAGCGACTTAAAGCCGAACAGGTGAGGAAAAATATGGCGGTAATTGCCAAACAAAGAGCTATCCTAAACGTAAGTTGCTGCCCGAATTCGACGACGAGGATATCACGCCCGTACCGCCGAAAGACAATACGGCCTACAGGCCGGACCGACCACCTCGTGGTCGAGACAGAGCGGCCAGCAATGCCGTACACAAGCCCGCACCCCCTCCCCGTAAAGGAAGGAAGGCCGCGGCCCAGGACCAGAAACACGATCTACGTGAGGACCTGGACAAAAAAGCTGGCAAAACCAGGTCCATCTATGGATCCAGGGAACGTGCCCCCTCATGGGATCACGATTATCAAATAAAACATGCCGGCCATTTACCAGCTTGGAACCAATACCAAACATTACAACCGTCGGACCCAATCCACGACACAACCAGATACAGGGGTGCAGCACACCCCCTGTGCTTCACCGATGAGGTGCTGGAACATGATTTTCCAGAAGGGTTCAAATCTGTAAACATCAAGGCGTATGATGGAATGATGGACCCCCCAGGCCATAGTTTGGATAGAAGACTTTATTCTTCACATCCACATGGCTCGCAGAGATGATCTCCACGCCATTAAATATTTATCCCTCAAGCTAAAAGGACCAGCTCAGCACTAGCTAAAAAGCCCCCCCCCCCGAAAATTCCATCGGAAGCTGGGAAGAACTTGAGGATGCTTTCCGAGCCAATTTCCAAGGGACCTATGTCTGGCCTCTGGATGCAGACGATTTAAGTCACATAATCCAACAACTCGGAGAATCAGCCCGTAAGCTTTGGAACATGTTTCTCACTAAGAAGAACCAAATTGTCGACTGTCCGGACGCTGAAGCCTTAGCGGCCTTCAAACACAGTGTCCGGGATGAATGGCTGGACAGACACCTCGGCCAGGAAAAGCCAAGGACAATGGCCGCCTTAACTACACTCATGACCCGCTTTTGCGCGGGCGAAGACAGCTGGTTAGCCCATAGCAGCACCAGTGATCTCGGCACCTCAGAGGTCAGGGATGGCAATGGAAAACCACGACGCAATGAAAACAAACGTCGGAACAATGAAGAAAGCCCAGATAATACAGCGGTAAACGCCAGATTCAGGGGCTCACTATCCGGTCAACAGAAGAAGCCATTTAAAGGCAACAAGGATGGTCCATCCAACCTGGATAAAATTCTAGATAAGTCCTGCCAGATACACGGCACTCCAGATAAACCAGCCAATCATACCAACAGAGAATGTTGGGTCTTCAAGTAGGCCGACAAACTCAACGCCGAACACAAAGGAATGGGACCTCAGAGCGAAGACGAGGACGAACCTCACCAACCAAACACGGGGGACAGAAGAAATTTCCACCGGAGATTAAAATAGTGAACATGATCTACGTCACTCATATCCCAAAGTGGGAGCGCAAGCGCGCACTCCGCGATGTATACGCTGTTGAACCCGTCGCCCCCAAATTCAACCCATGGCCGGCATGTCCGATCACCTTTGATCACAGGGATCACCCGACTAGTATCCGTCACGGAGGTTCGGCTGCCCTAGTGCTCGACCCAATAATCAATGGATACCACCTCACTCGAGTCCTCATGGATGGCGGCAGCAGTCTCAATCTGATATATCGGGACACTATCTGCAAGATGGGGACATACCCATCAAGAATCAAGCCAAGCAGCACCACCTTTAAAGGAGTTATACCGGGCGTGGTAGCCCGCTGCACTGGCTCTCTAACATTGGATGTTGTATTCGGCTCGCCGGGCAACTTTCGAACTGAAGAACTAATCTTTGACATTGCTCCGTTCTGAAGCGGCTATCATGCACTACTCAGAAGAACGACCTTCGACCGTTTTAATGCAGTCCTGCATTATGCTTATCTAAAACTCAAAATGCCTGGACCTCGTGGCGTCATTACAGTCAATGGAAATATGGAGTGCTCTCTCCGCACACAGGAATACACGGCGGCTCTAGCAGTCGAAGCACAAAACGGCCTATTCAGGCCGAACAACTCATCGATCGTTAAGACCACAGACACAGCGAAACGTGTCCGGCGCACAACTCAGTGCGACAGCTCAAATAAACCTGAGCTCGATTAGCAACTACGCCCCCATCGACTGCCCCATAAGGAGATATACTAAAAATTCCTTGGGCGGCTTCAGGGGCACTCTGCACACAAAAGGTCCATAGTTCAGCTTGACCCTATTCGGACCCCAGAAGTTATCCTTCACGGTTCATTAAAACGAACCAGCTTTACTCACGGCCACACCAGATTCTTTTACCTAGTTTTTTCCTTTTTTTACAGATGGCCATCATACTATACCCTTCAAGAACACTTCACAATGGAGACAAAGGCGTAGACATGCAGCAGGGCCCCACATTAAGGTTTCTTTTTTAGATTAAGACCCTGTGTAAACCTTTTTTATCTCTTGTTGTTTTATACTTTCCTGGCATGTAAAATGTCCAAGAAAGATACCGGCATCATCTGTAAACATACGGCTCGCCGTACTAAAGTGGATGTTATAGAAGTAGCCCGGTTCATACTGTGTTTTGAGATTTATGCTCTCACCACCCACGCTCTTCCCCCACGTCGGATTGCCACATGTGCCTTGATACCATGGGTTTATCACCAGGGGCTGTATCCAGCCTGGTGTATATTGTAAAGTCCGAACACCTATAGGGAGTGTTCGGAGTCACGAGTTTGGCCTAATATGCATCAGCTCCGAATCATGTCTTTGGTCAATAGTTGGGTTGCCCAGCTCTTGTGCTTGCTACCCTACGTTCCGCTATATCGGCTAGGGTAGTAAAGGGAGAACTACTGCTATTGTGTCCCGGCTAGCCCGGATGAGCACCTTAGTAGAGAAAGCCAAAAACTGACTGTCATGATGCGGTGAGAGATGGTCAACCACTCGATGACTCATTGGAATCTTCGTGATTCCTTCTGTGTTAAACGAAGGACCGTTATACTGGTCACGTATGTAATCGCACCGTATGTGGATAACCGCTGACATACCAGGGGCTATATAGTAGCCCCACCGTCAAACTCCTATGGCTAAGTGAAAGTGTTAAAGTTCTATAGTTCTATTGCCTCGTTCGCCGCACTAACAGCTCCTTCACGGACCAAGACGTTGGGTCAAGTGTGATAAAGTTCTTTTCTGAACACCCCTGCATTATACGCAAGGGGGCTGAAGCCGACGACTGCAAACTTTCAGATTGAATATACATATAAAAAGACGGCCGCACAGGAGAAACTATAACTTTTCGGGCAAAAGTATAAAAATATAGCCTTAAATGTATCATAATATTGTTATTACACCTCACTCGAACATAATATTTTTCGGGCACTGACCCTCTATTAAGCGGGCACCCTCTAGGACATCTTCAAAGTAATGTTCTGGCATGTTAAGGTCCTTGCCTTTGGGTGGACTCTGTGCTGCAATATCGGTGACCGTCATCTTCGCCTAGTATATCTTGACACGGGCAAGGGCCATCCGTGCACCTTCTATGCACGTTGACCGCTTCACATCGTCGATATGTGACACTGCATTAACAAGCCGCTGCACCAAACCGAAATAACTATCCGGAATGGGTTCAGTTGGCCATAGCCGGGCTATGACGTCCTTCATGGCAGTGCCGGACATACCGTGGAGCTCAGCCCATTGGGCCATCTGTTCGTTCAACAGTGGACGCTTTGGCGTGTCAAATTGCGACCAAAATAGCTTTTCTGTTGCATGTCCTTCTTGCGCGTGGAAAAACTGATTCGCATCGGAAGCACTCTTCGGCAGGTCCATAAAGGGGTCTAGAGAACTCCACCGTTGATTAAGCGACGCATACTTAGGATCGCCAAAGTTTGCAATAAAAAGGGCTTACCAGCCGCGATCTCCCCAGCTTGCCAGATCTCCTCCCAAGCTGCTCTAAACTCAGTCCGGGCTTCTTTCGCCTCTTGTAAGGCCTTGTCCAGATCGGCCATTTTGGCTTTGTTATCTTTCTCAAGAACTTGGCATCGGCTAGCGGCATTCTTCAGCTCAAGTGCCATGGTAGATATCCTCTCCTCGCACTGTTGCCGAGCAGTTTGCTCAACATTCAATTCGGCGGCTACCTTTTCGGTGGCGGCATTACTCATCCTAGCTTGCTCCTTGGCCCGGGCAAGTTCTGCCCGAAGGGTCTCAAATGCGGCATCACTATCTGCAGTTATGCATATACAACTTTTCAGTATCATGCTCATTTCACAATACTAGCATGTACTGAGTGCCCGAGAGACATACCTTGCGCCTCGTCGAGCCGCCTGTTCATAAGCATGATGTCATCATCTGCCACATCAACTTTCTGCTTCAAATGTGCTACCTCGATAGCTTGGGCAGTCCCCACGGATGTAACAACCTATGTTTCAATTAGTCATATCATTTCCTGGGCATATATTTGATCCTCTGATCACATTCCTTTGAATGTTAACCAGAGTCTCAGGAGCTACTATCCATACACAGGTGCAATTTGCACTTATAATATAAGTGAAATTACACTACGTACCTCGAAGCCTCTTAGTAGGCTAGAAAAGGCTTCATTCAATCCGCTTTTCGCGGACCAAACTCTTTCTAACACCGTACCCATCAAGGTACGATGTTTCTCTGAAACGGAGGCATGTTACAAAATGTCCATCAAAGCATCCAGCATCCCTTGGACATCTGATAGTCCAGGACTCTTGTTGTTCCCTGTAGGGGCTGCACACACCGGACCATGGGCGGTCGAAGTATTACCTTGGGCCCTAGTCCTCACTGTCCCTTGCGCCGCTTGCAGATCAGGAAGGATCCTCCGGGACGACACCTCGGCGTCATCTGCCTCATCAGGCAGGGAGATCTGAGGAGGCGTCTCGCTCTCCATCATCTCCGGAAGTAGATCCCCTGAAGAGGAGGACTATTGAGGAGGGCTGCGTGCCGGACCGCAAACATGAGTTTAAAATATTACCCTTATAGCCAGGAAAGAACGGGACATGTTTAAAACACCCAGATTCACTTACGATGCGACTGAGGGCCTATCTTTGTGGGGTGACTGCATGTCAATATCACCCTCTTTTCGAGTCTTCCGAAGCGGCCCTTTTCTTCCCATGGGGAGAAGGGATGTCAGTTTGCCCTTCCCTTCCACCTTTGGAAGCGGGTGTCGGTGTCAAAACCGGCGGCTCTCGGGTAGGGGGTCCCGAACTTTGTGTCTAAGGCTAATGGTAATAGGAGGCGGGGGACCCAATGTTTACCGAGGTTCGGTCCCTCTCGATGGAGGTAATACCCTACTTCCTGCTTGATTAATCTTGATGATATGAGTATTACAAGAGTTGATCTACCACGAGATCGTAGAGGCTAAACCCTAGAAGCTAGCCTATGATTATGATTGTTGTTGTCCTATGAACTAAACCCCTTAGTTTATATAGACATCGGAGGGTGCTAGGGTTACACAGAGTCGGTTAGAGAGAAGGGAATCTACATATCCGAATTGTCAAGCTTGCCTTCCATGCAAAGGAGAGTCCCATCCGGACACGGGACAAAGTCTTCAATCTTGTATCTTCATAGTCCAATAGTCCGGCATAAGCATATAGTCCAGCTATCTGAGGACCCCTTAATCCAGGACTCCCTCAATAGCCCATGAACCAGGCTTCAATGACGATGAGTCCGGCACGTAGATTGTCTTCGGCATTGCAAGGCGGGTTCCTTCTCTGAGCACTTTAAAGTAGATCTTGAACACAAGAATCGTGTCCGGCTCTGCAAAACAAATTCCACATACCACCGTAGAGAGTACAATATTCCACGAGTCTAATCCGCTGACAACTTTTACCCAGTGTGACATCACGTGGTGGCTCGGTTATTATTCGAACCGTTGTTTCCAATCCGCCACTACATGTTTTGCGAGGCGGTTTTATTGGCACGTCTTATCGAAGCAGAGATCGTGTCCCCCTTATCACGGGATCCTCATCAATATGGGCGTGGGTAACCCAACCGCTCCATTAAAACAACTCCTCGGTTTAGGCAAGTTCCAAACGGTCGCGCGGAGGACGCTTGACATTCAGCCTCTTTATAAAGAGGTCAAGACCTGTCCTTTTCTTTCCACGCCTGACCCTTCCCTTCTCCTACCTCGAGTTCCAACACCCAAGGTTTAGTCTAAGCGCTCCGGACCTTCAACCATGTCCGGACCCAACCTTCAAGACCGGTGGATGGCCTCCTCCGTCATAGGGGAAGACATCAAGAAGCTTAGGGAGGCTAGGTATCTGACTGCCAAAATCCTTCACAGGCTTCCTGCTCAAGGGCAGGTTATTCCTACTCCCAAACCCAATGAAAGTGTCGTATTCATCTCTCACTTCCTCTGAGGGCTAGGCTTCGGTATTCACCCCTTTGTTAGAGGGCTCATGTTTTATTACGGGCTAGATTTTCATGATCTAGCTCCAGATTCTTTCCTTCACATCACCACGTTCATCATTGTGTGTGAGGCCTTCCTCCGCACTACTCTGCACTTCGGCTTATGGCGAAAGACCTTCAATGTGAAACTGAAGATGATTGACGGGCGACATGCGGAGTGCGGAGGCGCTATAATAAGCAAAGGTGTCGATGCTTTATGGCCAAAGGGTTCCTTCCCGAAAGTTTCTGACCTATGGCAACGAGAGTGCTTTTACATCACAGCTCCCTGAGGTAGAAAGTGGGCGGCCGCCCCGGCCTTCCGCTCCGCTCCTCCTCCACATCTTGCATCATGGGTCAACAAGGGGCTGGACTGGGGATCGGTTGATGACGTGCGGACATTGCAAAGCAACATTCAGGATCTCATCAAGAAGGACATTAGTCTCGTAAAAGTAAGCCAAGTAATGTTAGTTTGCCGGGTCCTGCCATGCCAACGTCGACCCCTCCGTATGTGGGAGTTCAGTCCGGAAGGACCACAAACTGTTCAACACTTCTTCGGTGTGACGCTCGAAGGGATGTATCAATTATTCTTCGGATCACGAATAAAGTGTCCGAACACAATAGAGGATGCAAGCCTCAATTGTAACCGTCCAGACACCCAGGTAAGTAACTCCGCGACCGAACATACTGTCATTATATTTGTCACAACATTATTCTGAAAAAACACCCTTGGCCAGGACTAGATAAGAAAGGCGGATAGGATCAGGTGTTCGGCCCCTCTTCTCGAAGATTCACCGGATCCTGTACTGACTAGGATGCTGGCTCGCGCACCTTATCAAGTGCCATCAGGGGAGGACAAGGAGAGGAGTGGGAAATTCAAAAGCGGACTTCATGCTGGAGGTACATTATGCATCCTAACTGGGGGAATTAGTACCCCCGCGTTGGAGGATTAACGGGGAGGAGGATCTAGCGTCCCCTCTCCCCACGGGAAGAAAAGGATCGCCCTCGAAGACTTGGAAGCAGAGGTCTCCAAACGGGAGAATAAACCTTCATCAGGGGGCCCTGCCTCGGAGGGCGACATCGCCGCATAGCGCCCGTGAGGGGGCCAGCCGCTAACCGGACCATAAGTGAACAAAGGTGCTTGACAAGCATACCCCGTTCTTTTCCTAAGAATAACGGTCGAGACATATGTTTTGCAGTTCGGCTTATAGCCTCTCTCAACAATCTTTGTCTTCGGGGGATCTTCTTCCGGAGATGATGGAGAGGGAAATGCCCCCCCTACTTCTCCGCCTCATGAGGCGGACGGCCCTGAGGTGTCGTCCCGGAGGATGTCTCCCGATCCGAAAAGACCAGAAGGTAACTCTTCGATCGCCCGAAGTCCGGGGTGTTCGGCTCCTAGAGAGACCAACAGAACAAGCCCCAGACTGTCCGATATAGAACCGGACACATTAACGGGTTTTCTGCGGCAAGCGGCTATCTCAGAGGTGCATCGTACTTTAATGGGTATGGTGGTTGAGAAGATTTCATCTTCAAAAAGCGGTTTAAATGAAGCTTTTACGAGCCTGCTAGGAGGCTTTGAGGTACGCAAAGTGATATTTTTTGATTGTACCGTAAACGCAAGGTGCACTTTGTATAGGTAGTAGCCCCTGAGACTCTGGTTACCATCCGGACGAGGCGAGTAGAGGATCATATCCCCAGGTAATGATGGTGCTAATTTCATATGCAGGCGGTTGCGGTTCCGGCGGCTGACCGGACTGCTGAATTTGCCGAACTGAAGCTGCAACTTGATGTGGCGGATGAAGACATCTCGCTTGTGAACAAGCGGCTTGACGAGGCATGGGGTATGTATATTTGGGTGGTCAGCGAATATTTAATAAGAGCATGATGCTCGGATATGTGATATGCTTTTGACTGCAAATGGTGCTGCCGCCGTGGAGACCCTTCGGGCAGAGCTTGCCTGGGCCAAGGAGCAAGCCAGGAGAAGTAATGCGGCTGCCGTAAATGTGGCTAATGAATTAAAAGCCAAACAGGCTGCTCATTGCCAAAGTGAGGATGGAAGAGCCAACATGGCTCTTGATCTACAAAATGCTGCAAGCCGATACGAGCTTCTTGAAAGGGAAAACCAAGCTAAGACGGCTGACCTAGAAAAGGCCTTACAAGCAGCGAAGGAAACCCACTCTAAGATCAGAGTGGCTCGGGAGGAGCTCCGACAAACCGGTGAGATCGTGGCTGGGAAGCCCTTTTTATTGCGAACAAAATTCGGCGATCCGAAGTATGCCCCTCTTGATCAGTTATGGAGCTCCTCAGACGCATACTTGGATTTGTCGAAGAGTGCTGCTGATGCGACACAGTATTTCCAAGATCAAGAAGATCATGAAGCGGAAAGATTGTTTTGGTCGCAATTCAGTACTCCAAGGCGTCCACTGCTGTTGAACGAGCAAATGGCCGAATGGGACGAGCTCCATGAGTTATCCAGACTTGCCATGAAGGCTATTGTGAATCACCTACGGCCGAAGGAACCAAGTCCGGATAGTTATTTTGGTTTGGTGCAATGATTTACTCATGTTGTGCCGTATATCGACGTCGTCAAGCGGTCGGCGTGCATAGAGGGTGCGTGGATGGCCCTTGCCCATGTTAAGACATACTGGGCAAGGATGGATGCCACCGATATTGCAACCAGGGGTCCACCCGGGGGCCAGGACTTGCCCGAGCACTATTTTGAAGAAGTCTTAGAAGGTGCCTGTTTAATAGAGGCTTAGTGCTCAAAGAATACCATGTTCGAATGACATGTATCCTGATTGTAAATGCTTTTGATAATAAAGGCTATATTTATACTTTTGCCCGTAAAGTATTTTGGTGCCTCCTGTGCGGCCGCTTATGTATGTATGAATATAACCTGAAAGTTTGTAGTTGTCGGCTTCAGCCCCCTCGCGTATAATGCGGGGGTGTTCGGTAAAAGCGCGTCATCACACTTGATCCAATGTCTTGGTCCATTAAGGAGGTGGTAGCGCAGCGAACGAGGCAATCGGACTATATAGCTTTAACACTTTCACTTAGCCATAGGAGTCTGACAGTGGGGCTACGATATAGCCCCTGGTATGTCCGCGTTTGTCCGAATACGGTGCGTTTACATACATGACCAGAAAACCAGTCCTTTGTTAATGCGGAGGAATCGCGAAGATTCCACTAAGTCATCGAGTGGTTGACAAGGCTCTCGCTTTATCATGACAGTCAGTTTTCGGCTTTCTCTACTGAGGTGCTCATTCGGAAGAACCAGGGCACAATCGCAGTAGTTCTCCCTGTGCCACCTTAGCCGATAGAGCGGAACGTAAGGTAGCAAAACACGGGAGCTGGGCAAACCCAACTATTGACCCAAGACATGATTTGGAGCTGATGCATATAAGGCCAAACTCGCGACGACGAACACTCTCGAAGGTATTCGGACTTTACAACATATACTGGGCTGAATAATTCCCTCGATAATGAGCCCTGAATTTCAAGGTACGTACATCAATCTTGCGTGACGAAAGAGCACCTATGGTGAGAGGATAGATCTCAAAAACACACTGGTTGTTGCTTCTGTTATGTCTATTTTAGAACGGCAAATCATAAGCTCGCCAATAACGTCGGTTTCCCTCTTGGTCATTTTAAGTGCCAGGAGGGTGTGAGAAAACAAGAGACAATAAAAATGTTTACACATGTTCTTAATCTAAAAAGAAACCTTAGAACAGGGCCCTACTGCACGTCTGCGCCTTTGTCTCAGTTGTGCCGTATCCTTGAAGGGTATATCACGATGGTAACCTGTAAAAAAAAGAAAAAAGAGAAATACCCAGGTGAAAGATTTTGGTGTGACCGTGCGCAAAGTCGGTTAATCTTAATAAACCATGAAAATTAAATTTCTTGATTGTAAATAGGGTCAAGCCGAACTATGGGCCCTTTACATGCGGGCAGCCCCCAGCACCACATATGGGGGCATAGCCATTTAATCAAGCTAAGGTTTATCTGGGCTACTACAACTAGTGGTGCCCCGGACACGTCTAGCCGTGTCTGTGGTCTTAAAGACCGATGAGCTACTCGAGTTAGAGAGGCTGTTCAGTGGCTTGGCTGCTAGAGCCACCACGTAGTCTTCTGCGCGAAGGGAACGCTCTGTGTTTCCGCTGATAGTGATGACGTCGCATGGACCGAGCATCTTAAGTTTGAGAAAAGCGTAATGCAGTACTGCATTGAAACGAGCGAAAGTCGTTCTTCCGAGTAGTGCATGATAGCCGCTTCGGAACGGAGCGATGTCGAAGATTAGTTCTTCTCTTCGGAAGTTGTCGGGAGAACCGAATACAACCTCTAATGTTAAGGAGCCCGTGCAGCGGGCCTCTACGCCTGGTATTACTCCTTTAAAGGTAGTATTGCTTTGGTTGATTCTTGATAGGTCTATCCCCATCTTGCGGATAGTGTCCTGATATATCAGATTAAGACTACTGCCGCCGTCCATGAGGACTCGGGTGAGATGGTATCCGTCGATTATTGGGTCGAGCACCAAGGCAGCCGAACCTCCATGCCGGATACTAGTCGGATGATCCCTGCGATCGATAGTGATCGGGCAGGTCTACTACACGACCTTCTTCTTGTAGACGTTGTTGGGCCTCCAAGTGCAGAGGAAAAAGTGTGCCAACCCCTATACATAGATTCCCAAGGTCACGGAACCCGCAAGTTGATCACCAAAACATACATCAAGTGGATCACGTGAATATCCGATTGTCACCACAGATAAGCACGGCAAGACATACATCAAGTGTTCTCAAATCCTTAAAGACTCCGATAAGATAACTTCAAAGGGAAAACTCAATCCATTACAAGAGAGTAGAGGGGGAGAAACATCATAAGATCCAACTATAGTAGCAAAGCTCGCGATACATCAAGATCGTGCGAAGTCAAGAACACGAGAGAGAGAGAGAGAGATCAAACACATAGCTACTGGTACATACCCTCAGCCCCGAGGGTGAACTACTCCCTCCTCGTCATGGAGAGCGCCGGGATGATGAAGATTGCCACCGCTGATGGATCCCCCCTCCGGCAGGGTGTCGGAACGGGCTCCCGAGAGGTTTTTGGCGGCTACAGAGGCTTGCAGCGGCGGAACTCCCGGTCTATTGTGCTTCCCCATTTTTTAGGGTATATGGAGATATATATGCAAAAGAAGTCGGTCAAGGGAGACACGAGGGGCCCACGAGGGTGGGGGCGCGCCCAGGGGAGGTGGGCGCGCCTCCCTGCCTCGTGGCCACCTCGAAGCTTCCCTTACGTGCACTCCAAGTCCCCTGGATTGCTTCCGTTCCAAAAATAACTTTCCTGAAGGTTTCATTCCGTTTGGACTCCATTTGATATTCCTTTTCTTCGAAACACTGAAATAGGCAAGAAAACAACAATATGGGTTGGGCCTCTAGTTAATAGGTTAGTCCCAAAAATAATATAAAAGTGCTTAGTAAAGCCCATAAACATCCAAAACAGATAATATAATAGCAAGAATGCTTCATAAATTATAGATACGTTGGAGACGTATCAGCATCCCCAAGCTTAATTCTTTCTTGTCCTCGAGTAGGTAAATAATAAAAGAAATAATTTATGAAGTGTGAATGCTACCAGGTGCATAAGTTTGATCAATGATAATTTCCATCATGTTTTCTAGCATGATTATATGTCATGACAGTAGTTCATCTCATAAAACTTCTCAAGATCAAGTAACAAGCTATTCTCATGTTAAAGCGTAGACCATAAACTTTCTTGAAAACTAGCAAACTTCACTCTCAGTCATCGAACAATTACAGTTCATCTTATTTTCAGGAAGGGTCTATGTCAGTGCTTTGATTTAGCAAACTCCACATACTCAACTATCATATAGTCTTCCATGATTGCTACCGCTCAAAGCATATTCTTAGAACAAATAGCATCCATCGAAAACAGAGAAAGATAGGGGCTTAGTGTTTTGCCTCCTAACTCACTTATCATATAGATAATTGTCAACAATAATAATTCATGATCAAATATATTTGCATGGCCATATATGCTTAGATCTTTCCCCAACACACGATGCTTGCCAACTAAAGAGTAGGTAGGAATGAGAAGGAATACTACTGACTCTTGCATAAAAGTAAAAGATAGTCCCTTCGCAGAGGGAAGCAGGGATTCGCAGAGGTGCCAGAGCTCTATTTTGAAATAGAGATGAAAATAATTTTGAGAGGCATGCTTTCATTGTCAACATAACAACCAAGAGTTCCCAATATCTTCCATACTACATACATTATAGGCGGTTCCCAAATAGAATGGTAAAGTTTTTACTCCCCCTCCACTAACAATCATCAATCCATGGCTTGCCTAAAACAACGGGTGCCTCCAACTAACATCAATCCTGGGGGAGTTTTGTTTGCAATTATTTTTGATTTGATTTTGATCTTTTGATCATGGGACTGGGCATCCCAGTTACCAGCCATTTTTCTCGTGAATGATGAGCGGAGTCCACTCATCGTGAGAATAATCCACCTAGCATGGAAGATACTGACAGCCCTTAGTCGCTACATGAGCGATTCGGGCATACAAAACAGATTATTATATGAAGGTTTAGAGTTTGGCACATGCAAATTTACTTGGAACGGCAGGTAAATATCGCATATAGGTAGGTATGGTGGACACTCAGGGAAGAAACTTGGTTCAAGGGATTTGGATGCACAAGCAGTATTCCCGCTTAGTATAGATATTTTGGCTAGCAAAGGATTCTAAATAGCTAGCACCACATGTTGGAGGATCTATAACAATATAACTTCTATACAAATATACCCAAGCATAACTCATTATGTTGTCTTCCTTGTTCAACTTCAACTAATTTTCTCAGGTTTGAAAATAATTAATGGGGCTCAGAATCATAGAAGATGTCTAAGATAATATATTTACATGTGAAATCTCTCTTCCTTCAATATTCTTTCATGAATTGTTCAAGTGACCAATACAATGCTTGCTAACCTTCAATAAATTTACTACCTCTACTTCTTAGATGTGAAGTCATTACTCCCAACGAGGTAAGCATATGAAACATATATAATTTCAGATTTATGACATTCAACTCATTCAACCATTTACTCATAGGATATAGGTGAAGCACATGAGTAAATGACAAACTACTCCAAAAAGATATAATGAAGATCAATGAGTAGTTAAATAATTATGCAACTATGTGAAGACTCTCTAACATTTAAGAATTTCAGATCTTGGTATTGTATTCAAACAGCAAGCAAAACAAATAAAACAACATGACGCTCCAAGCAAAAGACATCTCATGTGGTGAATAAAAATATAGCTCCAAGTAAAGTTACTGATAGATGAAGACGAAAGAGGGGATGCCATCCGGGGCATCCCCAAGCTTAGGCTCTTGGTTGTCCTTGAATATTGCCTTGGGTGCCTTGGGCATCCCCAAGCTTAGGCTCTTGCCACTCCTTATTCCATAGTCCATCGAATCTTTACCCAAAACTTGAAAACTTCGCAACACAAAACTCAACAGAAAACTCGTAAGCTTCGTTAGTACAAGAAGGAAAAACCACCACATAAGGTACTGTAATGAACTCATTATTTATTTATATTGGTGTTAAACCTACTGTATTTCAACTTCTTTATGGTTCATACCCTCCGATACTACTCATAGATTCATCAAAATAAGCAAACAACACATTGAAAACAGAATCTGTCAAAAACAGAACAGTCTGTAGTAATCTGTATCAAACATATACTTCTGGAACTCCAAAAATCCTACCAAATTAGGAAATCCTGAGAAATTGGTGTACCAATCCAGATCAAAAAGAATAAGATCAGAAGCACGTTTCTGTGAATTATCAAAACTAATTTACTTGGTGCAAAAGTTTCTGATTTTCAGCAGGATCAACACAACTATCACCGTAAGCTATCCTAAAGGTCTTACTTGGCACTTTATTGAAACAAAAGCTATAAAACATGATTACTACAGTAGCATAATCATGTGGACACACAAAAACAGTAAGGTTAAATATTGTGATGTCTCCCAACAAGCGCTTTTCTTTAATGCCTTTTAGCTAGGCATGATGATTTCAATGATGCTCACATAAAAGCTAAGAATTGAAACATAAAGAGAGCATCATGAAGAATATGACTAGCACATTTAAGTCTAACCCACTTCCTATGCATAGGGATTTTGTGAGCAAACAACTTATGGGAACAATAATCCACTAGCATAGGAAGGCAAAACAAGCATAGCATCAAAATTTTCAACACATAGAGAGGAAACTTGATATTATTGCAATTCCTACAAGTATATATTCCTCCCTCATAATACTTTTAAGTAGAATCATAAATTAATTCCACAATATAAGCAGCACCAAAAGCATTTTTTTCATGATCTGCTTGCATAGAAAATTTACTACTCTCCACATAAGCAAAATTCTTCTTATTCGGAATAGTGGGAGTATCATAAGAGACTCAAATACTATAAATTGTTTCCATATTAAAAGAGTAATGTTCAGAAAAAGGGTATTCATAATCATGACAAGTTTTATAAATATAATCATCACTACTTTTTATAGCATAAGTTTCATCACAATAATCATCATAAGTAGCAACTTGGTTCTCATCATAATCGATTGAAACCTCTTCCAAGATAGTGGAATCATCACTAAATAAAGTCATCACCTCTCAAAATCCACTTTCATATTCATCACAATAAGATTCAACATCCTCCAAAATAGTGGGATCACTACTTCCTAAAGTTGACACTCTTCCAAACCCACTTTCATCAATATAATCATCATAGGTAAGAGACATGCTATCATCATAACAACTTTGCATATCAAAACTTGGGAGGCTAAAAATATCATCTTCATTAAACGTAGCATCCCCAAGCTTGGGACAAACATTAATTTCAGCAAATATATTCTCAAATATTTCATCCTCATCAAACATAGCTTCCCCAAGCTTGGGCCTTTTCATATCATAATCATAATCACTCTCATCATTAATAGTATGGATAGCACCAATAGTATAGCAATTATCATCATCACGGTGAATAGTTGGAGAAACATCATTTGGGAGGGATACCCTTTTACCTTTGCTTCTCCTTTTTTTCTTTTTCTTCTTCACATTATGTGTGGATTCAACCTTCTTCTCTGAGCTCCTTATTGATGAGATTGGTTGAATAGAAAGCTCCTCCTCATTACCTGATTCATCATAAGAAATAATAGGAGGATATTGGGAAGTCTCTTCCCTTTCATTAGTGTTCTATTCATCTTCTATTTGCTTTCTTTTCTTTAGGTAATTGTCAATATAAGGATTTTCAATGCAATTCACCGCACAATACAATTTTTTTCTCTAGATCAAAATCAAGAAGTTTATAACGGGCAAATTCTGGAAGATACTTAATTAAAGGTTTCATTTCTTCATAACCCAAAAGCAAACTAAGTTCATTATGATGTGCAAGGGAAATCAAGTCATCACAATTTTTGGACACGATTAGATCATGAAACAATTTGCATCGGGTAGTTAAATGACCACGTTTGTTGCAAAGTTCAGAAGTACGACAAAGGAAATTTAAATTTTCCGCACTCACATTTAGCCTTTCTTGAAACAATTTAGTTTCTAAATGCTTATGCCTCTTGCAATATCTATCTTCTCTATTTTGTGTGTACTTGCAAACCCAATGCACTCCACAAAAATCGACATGCTTATAGGAGACATTTTCATCATAACTAGTGCAATCATCATTAGTACTATGGATATTCAAAGAGTTCATACTAACAACATTGCAATCATGCTCTCAAAGATTTAGTACCAAACATTTTATAGACTTCTTCTTCTAGCACTTGAGCACAATTTTCCTTTTCATCATACTCATGAAAGATATTAAAAAGATGAAGCATATGAGACAAACTCAATTCCATTTTTTTGTAGTTTTCTTTTGTAAACTAAACTAGTGATAAAACAAGAAACAAAAAGATTCGATTGCAAGATCTAAAGATATACCTTCTAGCACTCACCTCCCCGGCAACGGCGCCAGAAAAGAGCTTGATGTCTACTACACAACCTTCTTCTTGTAGACGTTGTTGGGCCTCCAAGTGCAGAGGTTTGTAGGACAGTAGCAAATTTCCCTCAAGTGGACGACCTAAGGTTTATCAGTCCATGGGAGGCGTAGGATGAAGATGGTCTCTCTCAAGCAACCCTGCAACCAAATAACAAAGAGTCTCTTGTGTCCCCAACACACCCAATACAATGGTAAATTCTCGGTTAAGAGATGGTGATACAAGTGCAATATGGATGGTAGATATATGTTTTTGTAATCTGAAATTATAAAAACAGCAAGGTAACTAATGATAAAAGTGATCGTAAACAGTATTGCAATGCTAGGAAACAAGGCCTAGGGTTCATACTTTCACTAGTACAAGTTCTCTCAACAATAATAACATAATTGGATCATATAACTATCAACATGCAACAAAGAGTCACTCCAAAGCCACTAATAGCGGAGAACAAACGAAGAGATTATGGTAGAGTACAAAACCACTTCAAAGTTATCCTTTATGCTCGATCTATTCAAGAGTCCGTAGTAAAATAATACGAAGCTATTCTTTCCGTTCAATCTATCATAGAGTTCATACTAGAATAACACCTTAAGACACAAATCAACCAAAACCCTAATGTCACCTAGATACTCCATTGTCACCTCAAGTATCCATGGATATGGTTATACGATATGCATCACACAATCTCAGATTCATCTATTCAACCAACACAAAGTACTTCAAAGAGTGGCCCAAAGTTTCTACCGGAGAGTCAAGACAAAAACGTGTACCAACCCCTATGCATAGATTCCCAAGGTCACGGAACCCGCTGGTTGATCACCAAAATATACATCAAGTGGATCACATGAATATCCCATTGTCACCACAGATAAGCACGACAATACATACATCAAGTGTTCTCAAATCCTTAAAGACTCAATCCAATAAGATAACTTCAAAGGGAAAACTAAATCCATTACAAGAGACTAGAGGGGGAGAAACATCATAAGATCCAACTATAGTAGCAAAGCTCGCAATACATCAAGAGCGTGCGAAGTCAAGAACACGAGAGAGAGATCAAACACATAGCTACTGGTACATACCCTCAGCCCCGAGGGTGAACTACTCCTTCCTCGTCATGGAGAGCGCCGAGATGATGAAGATAGCCACCACTGATGGACCCCCCTACGGCAGGGTGCCGGAACGGGCTCCCGAGAGGTTTTTGGTGGCTATAGAGGCTTGCAGCAGCGGAACTCCCGATCTATTGTGCCCCCCCATGTTTTTAGGGTATATGGAGATATATAGGCGAAAGAAGTCGATCAGGGGAGCCACAAGGGGCCCACGAGGGTGGGGGCACGCCCAGGGGAGGTGGGTGCGCCTCCCTGCCTCGTGGCCACCTTGAAGCTTCCCTTACGTGCACTCCAAGTCCCCTGGATTGCTTCCATTCCAAAAATAACTTTCCCGAAGGTTTCATTCCGTTTGGACTCTATTTGATATTCCTTTTCTTTGAAACACTGAAATAGGCAAGAAAATATCAATATGGGCTGGGCCTCCGATTAATAGGTTAGTCCCAAAAATAATATATAAGTGCTTAGTAAAGCCCATAAACATCCAAAACAGATAATATAATAGCATGAATGCGTCATAAATTATAGATACGTTGGAGATCAAGTCGGTCATGTTCATCATGGTGGCCGGGGACATCTGTCATGGGTTCGAATCTGTCGGAGATCAAGTCTCCATAGATATCGGCCACAAAATCCAGGCTTCCAAATCTGACTTGATGGCCAGGGGCGTAGCTATTGATCTGCTCTAGATGGCCAAGTGAGTTGGCCCGCAGTGCAAAGCCGCCGAATACGAAGATCTGTCCGGGAAGGAAGGTCTCCCCCTGGTCTGCATTGTTGTAGATGATTGAAGGAGCCATCAAGCCTATCTTCGACGGCACAATGAAACTCTCAATGAAAGCACCAATGTCGGTGTCAAAACCGGCGGATCTCGGGTAGGGGGTCCCGAATTGTGCGTCTAAGGCTAATGGTAACAAGAGGCGGGGGACACAATATTTACCCAGGTTCGGGCCCTCTCCATGGAGGTAATATCCTGCTTCCTGCTTGATTGATCTTGATGAATATGAGTATTAAAAGAGTTGATCTACCACGAGATCGTAGAGGCTAAACCCTAGAAGCTAGCCTATGATTATGATTGTTGTTGTCCTATGAACTAAACCCTCCAGTTTATATAGACACCGGAGGGGGCTAGGGTTACACAGAGTCGGTTACAGAGAAGGGAATCTACATATCCGAATTGCCAAGGTTGCCTTCCACGCAAAGGAGAGTCCCATGCGGACACGGGACAAAGTCTTCAATCTTGTATCTTCATAGTCCAACAGTCCGGCATAAGCATATAGTCCGGCTATCCGAGGACCCCCTAATCCAGGACTCCCTCAGAGGGAGTGCTAATCTCCCCAGACGAATTGCCTGGTGAGCATCTAGAGTGGAAGCTGCCTGGGGCCTCTTCATCCTCGTCTTTATCTTCCCCCGCCGGCACTTGATACGGCGCCGGAGCCAGCATCCTTGTTAACAATGGATCGGCAGTATCTTCGGGAAGTGGAGCCGAACACCTAATTCTCTTCGCCTTCTTTAGCCAGCCCTGGCCGGATAGAGTGTTATTAGTACATTGTCATGAATAATTTGACTAAATTGTGTTCGGGGGTCGAGTACTTACCGGAGTATCCGGATTTTTGTAGTCAAGACCGATGTCTTCTGTAGTATCCGGCCACTGTTTTTGTGCGCCGAAGAACAATTTCCACATCTCTTTGAGCATCGTGCGAGAGAGGTACCGAAGAGTCCGTGGACCTTCCAGATTAAATTCCCACATGCGGAGAGGGCGTCGCTGACAAGGTAGGAGTCGGCGGACTAGCATTACTTGGATTACATCGATGAGACCAGTGTCCTTCTCAATAAGGCTCTAGATGCGGCTTTGCAGTGTCCGCACTTCGTCTGTAGATCCCCAGCCTAGCCCCTTGTTAATCCACGATGCGAGTTGTGCTGGAGGACCAGACCGAAACGCAGGAGCAGCTACCCGCTTTGTACCGTGGGGTTCAGTGATGTAAAACTACTCCCGTTGCCATAAATTAGAAGATTCTATGAAGGAGCCTTTTGGTCAAATGGAGTTGATAAGCTTGCTTATTGAAGCGCCTCCGCACTCCGCTTGTTTCCCACTTATTACCTTCGGTTTCACGCTAAAGGTATTGAGCCATAAGCCGAAGTGTGGGGAGATACAGAGGAAGGCCTCACACGTGGTGATGAACGCCGAGATGTGGAGGAAGGAGTCTGGAGCTAGATCATGGAAATCTAGCCCATAATAAAACATAAGTCCTTGAACAAAGGGATGGAGAGCAAACCCAAGCCCTCGGAGGAAGTGAGAGATGAACACGACCCTCTCATTGGATCTGGGAGTAGGAATAACCTGCCCTTGAGCAGGAAGCCTATGGTAGATTTCCGCAGTCAAGTATCTTGCCTCCCTAAGCTTCGAGATGTCTTCCTCTGTGACAGAAGAGGCCATCCACCGGCCTTAAAGGCTGGGTCCAGACATGGCTGGAGGCTGGAAGCAACTAGATTGACCCTTGAGTGTTGGAACTTGAGGAGGGAGGCAGAGGGAAGAACTAGCACAGAAGAAAGAGGACAGGCCCTAACCCCTTTATAAAGGTGATGGATATCAAGCGTCCCCTCCATGGCCTTAAAACATGCCTATTCCCGAGGAATTATGCCAACAGAATGGTTGTGTTACCCACGCCCGTGTTGATGAAAATCCCGTGATAAGGGGACATGATCTCTGCTTTGACAAGACGTGCCAGTGAAACCGCACCTCGAAATACGAAGTGGCAGGCTAAAAAACGGTTCGAATAATGACCGGGCAATGGCATGATGTCATGCTACAAAAAGTTGTCAGCGGATTGGACTCGTGAAATATTATACTCTCTACGGTTGTGTGTGGTATTTGTTTTGCAGAGCCGGACATCATTCTTGTGTTCGGAATTTACTTTGAAGTATTTGGAGAAGGAACCCACCTTGCAATGCCGAAGACAATCTGCACGACGGACTCATCGTCATTGAAGCCTGGTTTAGGGGCTGCTGAGGGAGTCTGGACTAAGGGGTGTCGGTGTCAAAACCGGCGGATCTCGGGTAGGGGGTCCCGAACCATGCGTCTAAGGCTAATGGTAACAGGAGGCGGGGGACACGATGTTTACCCAGGTTCGGGCCCTCTCGATGGAGGTAATACCCTACTTCCTGCTTGATTGATCTTGATGATATGAGTATTACAAGAGTTGATCTACCACGAGATCGTAGAGGCTAAACCCTAGAAGCTAGCCTATGATTCTGACTGTTGTTGTCCTACGGACTAAACCCTCCGGTTTATATAGACACTGGAGGGGGCTAGGGTTACACAGTCGGTTACAAAGAAGGAGATGTACATATCCGAATTGCCAAGCTTGCCTTCCACGCAAAGGAGAGTCCCACCCGGACACGGGACGAAGTCTTCAATATTGTATCTTCATAGTCCAACAGTCCGGCCTAAGTATATAGTCCGGCTGTCCGAGGACCCCCTAATGCAGGACTCCCTCAGTAGCCCCTGAACCAGGCTTCAATGACGATGAGTCCGGTGTGCAGATTTTCTTCGGCATTGCAAGATGGGTTCTTCTCCAAAATCCCTAAGTACCTGTTGTAACAAGCAGTGTCCGGCTTCCCATTAATGTTGCACTCCTCGGCTTATGTGCTTTAATAATGGACATCTCCACATGTCGAGCGAATGCGAGAAGTCGAGGCATTTTTACATTTGCCACCCTGACCATGTAAGTAAACCGTCTATTTAAAGAGATGGGGATCCTCAGATCCAAATCACACCCTCCTCCCCCAGCGAGTATCCATCAAAGCGCGCCTGGAAGAAACCATCCCATTATGGCCGGCCGTCGCGGCTCCTCCTCTCGCTCCCGTAGCACTAAGCCAGGCGATTGGGAGAAGTGTTCTGTCCCCCATAGCCGATTGGTAGAGTTGCAGACCAAGGGGTTTCTCCCGCCTGCGTACATGGTCCTCGTCCGAGTCGGACTAGCCACTTACAATGGCGGGGAGCAAGCGGAGAGTGTTCCTAACCCATCCAAGGTGGAGCGGCTATGCCTTGTCCCTTACTTGCTGAGGGGACTCAGATTTCCAATCCATCCGTTCCACCGCAGGCTTCTGGAGTTCTACGGCCTCCAGCTGCATAACTTCACTCCTGCCTCCATACTACACATCGCAGGCTACGTTGCCTTCTACGGGCTATTTCTGGGTTGTGAAGCTCATTTCGAGCTATGGAAGAGGCTATCCTTCCACGTACACCGTACTCAGGAGGGGTCGATATATCAAGTGGGCGGAGCCGAAATATGGTGCATTGCCGGGACCGGATACTTGTCCGGTACTCCGAAGAAGACATCCGAAGACTGGCCTTCAGAGTGATTTTACATGGAGGATGTCCCCCTTCTGGACCCTATTCAGATGGGCCTTCCTGAGTTCGTCAATGCCCCATTGAAGAAACGCCACAGCTGGCGCCTCCGGAGCCCCCAGGAGGAAGATAATAGAGAGGTCCTTTTCCTGATGGATAGGATAAAACGCTGGCCAAATCCGGACTGACAATAATTGAGGTTATGTCAATATGTATAATGCGGGGGGTACAACCACTTCAGTATCGGGGAAACCCATGTGGCACTTCAATGGAGAAGACGATGCCAACCACTGCGGTCGTAAAGGTCCGGACTCCGCCGCAGCTCTAGCGAAAATTTTGTCCGATTTGTACAAAGGAGAAGAAGAGGAGTTCATCCGTATTAAGCCACGGGATGGATTCTCGATGTATAACCCTCCAAGCTGGGTGAGCTGCTATCTTTTGCTCTAGTTATTCCCGCACTTTTCATCATAAATATTTACCTTACTAATTCATAGCAGGAACTGCGAAAAGCTATGAAGGAGGTTCACAGCCCGTCTCCACAGCCAGAGGACCCCGACCGGGCCCTCGACCCCAGACTTGAAGAAGATCCGGACATATTTGTGGAGCTCGTCGACAGGACATTTTATCAGTTAAGCTGTGATGGTGCCTTGGTGGCCATCATAGCAGATTATCCTGGCCTACTCCCTCTATCACATCTCACATGTAAGTAAAACCGGAGTCCCAATTTCCAAGAAGGATCCCCTCTTTGCGCCTCACCCACCACACATATATTGCGTTTTACAGGGAAGGCCATCGGGACACCGTGCCGAACCCGCAGCGACTCGTCGACAAGGAGCACCGAAGCCGGGTCGACTTAAAAGGAAGGCAGTCAGGACCAAGACGCCGTCGTAGAGGTATGATTAAAAACCTGCTACCTAATTATCATCCTTAAAATATAACAATGTCCATGGTTCTCCGGAAGAAAAAAACGCTCACTAGACTGTATCCGGAGAGCCTGCCGGTCACGCCTCCACCAGCCGGACTCCAAGGCCGGACTTAAGGGCGGAGATCAACGCGAGGACAACGCCGGACGGTCCTCCTACAGAGGATGCGGATATATTCTCCGCTACAAACTCCGAAGTGGAGAGCGCCACGAATCACAGACGCTGACGGGCCACACTACACGACCCTAATTTCTCTGAAGAGGCGTTCAATGCCTTCAACTCAGGGGACACGTACATCCGAGCTGCTCAAGATGGCCTCGCCAGAGCCATGGACCAGTATGTAAAGGATATATGGGTAAGAAAATTTGATAAGTATGTATATCAGTAGCCCCTAAGACTTGAAATAGTTGGCACAACTGATTTAAAGATCGTTGTATGCATAGGTTCTTACAGAGAAGAATACCCAACTGTCTAAAGAGCTGGAGGAGTGCAAAGCCCAGCTGCGGGCCGCAGTTGCCGGAATGGAGGAGTCCAAGAAGGCCCCATCTGGTAATGCTTGTCTTAATCAAAAAAAGAATGTAATGACATGTACCAGCTAGTATTCGGCATGCATGCAAATCTAACAATAGATTCTACAGACGATCCCGGAGGCAATCGGGAGATCGTATCGATGCATGAGCAACATGCTCAACGACAGCGAGAGGCTGGCGAGCGCATTCTTACACAGGTTATTCGAGAGAATAATGATCTCAAGGACGCCAAGACCCGGTTGGACGTTGAGTTAAAAGATGTTCGGGGCCAGCTTGCTGATTCCGTGAAGGAGAATAAGAGGCTTCGACGCGGCATTTTTAGTAAGTGCTCGAACGAACCTTTATAAAGTTGGGCGAAGAAGCGAGCTAACAGAATTATGTCTGTAGGTATGCTGACAGGTCGTCCCGAAGAGGAGATGCCCGGATCTGCAGGCAATCTTCTGCAGGAGCTCTCACAACTACACGAACAAATTCGGCAGGTGATGCAGGGTATTGCCCAGGCCTTGTGGCCGTCCGCATCCCTGCCCGGAGGCATGGGAGAGATTGTGGAGATGCTCAAGGGAGCGTGGCGGCGCTTCCGATTATGGAAGATATCGGCTTGCCGACAAGGTGCAAGGGAAGCCTGGGCCATGGTGAAGACACGATACACCAAGGCTGACCCGAACCACATGGCCGAGGTCGGACTTGTAGGGTCAGATGGAAAAGAGATCCCTGTTAGTTTGGTATATGACCAGGTAGCATTAGCCGCGAAATATTCCCAATAGGATCTTAGGCTAGATAGCCTGTTGGATGGTATAGAAGAAGAATTTAGTCAGTCTAAGTGACTATGTAATTCAGATGACATATTTTGTCCCTAGCCAGATTGTAAATCATTTGTCATGGTGGACCTTTTCGCTTCAACCTCCGGACCCGACAGTCCGGAGTGTATCTGAATACCCACTCAGTTATGTAAAAACCGGGGTATGCGTGGAAACCAGACGTAGGGGTCATAAGTGCTTGAACAGACAAGTACATCTTCCAGGGAGAATAGTTCCGTTAAGGGTTCCTTTCCCTGGGTACACATGCATTAATGTGCATGTCCGAACTGCGGAAAGCAACGCAGGATATAAACATCTGGGGGCATGTATTGAAGTAAGTAAGAAACATCTTTTGTTCACCGATCGAATACTCCCTTAAGAACACTAGCTTTCGGCTTCACCCGGTCTGAGGTACACATCCGGCTGACCCGGCAGTAACAATCGCAGAGGTGCTCCCCTTATGCCCTAGCCGAATTAACGGGAACGTAGGGCATAAACACAAGAGCCAGGCAACCCAGCTTGGCCAAAACTTAAGTCATATCGATGCATATAATGGCGAAAAAAGGCACATATGGAGAAGTGACACATATGTGGTGGGCATAAAGCCCAGAAGATAATTATATTAAGCTTCTGTATAAGAAGCCGCCAGGTATATTGAGCATGCATAGCGCGGCAAGAGTGTGCTATCGGAGCACACTTAAAGCTTTTAAGGCTATATATAAAAAAGGAAAGAAGGAAAGAAGGAGGACATAACTTAAAAACAACAGAGGTAGGGAGACGAATACAGAGTTCGGCACTAGGCGTAGAATCTTCAGAGTCTGGCCGCGTTCCATGGGTTTGGCTCGAGTCGATTATCTGATGCATCATGCAGATGGTACGCTCCTCCGGTGAGAACTTTATCAATGATGAAGGCACCCTCCCACTTGGGCTTGAGCTTGTCCTTTTTCTTCCCTGGTAGGCGTTGAACGAGTTCGCCAACGTTATAAGTTTTGGCCCGTACTTCTCTTCTTTGATACCTTCGAGCCTGCTGCCGATAGAATGCGGAACGAGCCTTTGCGACGTCCCGCTCCTCCTCCAGGGCATATAAACTGTCCTGCCGATCTAGCTTGGCTTCTCTCTCTTCGTACATGCGCACTCGAGGTGAGTCATGAATGATATCGCAGGGTAGTACTGCCTCTGTGTCGTACACCATAAAAAATGGTGTGTATCCAGTGGTACGATTTGGCGTGGTCCGCAGCCCCCATAGTACGGAGTCGAGCTCCTCGACCCAGTGTGTATCTAATTCCTTCAAGGATCGCACTAGTCTGGGTTTGATGCCGCTCATAATAAGACCACTTGCTCATTCCACTTGACCGTTTGTTTGGGGTGATAGACAGAGGCATAATCGAGCTTAATGCCCATTTTGTTGCACCAAGTTTTCACCTCGTCGGCTATGAAGTTGGAGCCGTTATCAGTGATGATTCTGTGGGGGACACTGTAACGGTGTACGACTCCGGATATAAAGTCTATCACTGGTCCGAATTCGGCCGTTTTAACTGGTTTGGCCTCTATCCATTTGGTGAATTTATCTACCATGACCAACAAGTATTTTTTATTATGGTTCCTCCTTTAAGGGGTCCAACCATATCGAGCCCCCAGACCGCAAAGGGCCAAGTTATGGGGATTGTTTGGAGAGCTGTAGGTGGCATATGGATTTGATTTGCAAAAAGCTGGCAACCGACGCAATGTTGGATGAGGTCCTGTGCGTCTGCTCGGGCTGTCGGCCAGTAGAAACATGTACGGAAGGCCTTACTTACAAGGGCCCAAGCTGCGGCATGGTGGCCGCCGAGTCCAGCATGAATTTCTGCGAAAAGCTGTCGTCCTTCCTCTTCGGAGATGCACCTCTGGAGCACTCCAGTCGCGCTTTTCTTATAAAGCTCTCCCTTCTGGACCTTATAGGCTTTAGAACGCTGCACAATGCAACGTGCCTCATTTTGGTCCTCAAGGAGTTCTTGCCTATTTAGGTAGGCTAAGAAAGGTTCTATCCACAGGGCGATGACAACCATAATCACGTGGGCTGAAGGTGTTATTTCGGCGGTGGAGCCTCCGATTATGTCAGAGTGTTCGGGATCTGGGGTTGTGTTCGGATCTGGACTGGTATTGCTGGTCTCCCCTTCCCACACCACGGATGGCTTGAACAACTTTTCCAAGAAGATATTAGGTGGGACGGGGTCGCGCTTAGCGCCGATGCGAGCGAGGATATCCGCCGCTTGATTGTTTTCTTGGACCACATGGTGGAATTCGAGCCCCTCAAACCGAGCTGACATTTTGAGGAAGGCATTGCGGTAGGCCGCCATTTTTGGGTCCTTGGCATCAAAGTCTCCATTTATTTGAGATATTGCGAGGTTCGAATCCCCACACAGTTCTAGGCATTGAATGCCCATGGAGACTGCCATCCGAAGGCCATGCAATAGAGCCTCATATTCGGATGCATTGTTGGAATCTGTGTATAGTATTTGGAGTACGTATTGGACTGTATCTCCGGTGGGGGATGTCAGGACAACGCCTGCCCCCAGACCAGCCAGCATCTTAGATCCGTCAAAGTGCATGATCCAATTGGAGTACGTGCCGTACTCTTTAGGGAGTTCGACTTCTGTCCATTCGGCGACGAAGTCAGCAAGTACTTGTAACTTCATGGCTCGCCGTGGTTTGTATGTTATGTCGAACGGGAGGAGCTCAATAGCCCATTTAGCAATCCGGCTCGTGGCATCGTGGTTATTTATTATATCATTGAGTGGTACTTCAGAGACCACCGTGATTGAACACTCTTGAAAGTAGTGTCGTAGTTTTTGGGATGCCAAGAAGACCGCGTATGCTATCTTTTGATAACGTGGGTACCATGATTTGCATGGAGTGAGGACGGTGGATACGTAGTATACCGGCTTTTGAAGCGGGAACTTATGTCCGTCCGTCTCTTGTTCGACGATGCGCACTGCGCTTACAACCTGGTGTGTTGCAGCTATATATAACAACATGGGTTCACCGATATTTGACGCGGCCAGGATTGGATTGCTGGCCAAGAGGGCCTTTATTTCTTCCAGTCCGGCCGTAGCTGCAACCATCCACTCGAAGTCTTCGGTGCGTCGAAGGAGGCAATAGAGATGTAGTGCCTTTTCTCCTAACCGGGAGATAAAGCGGCTTAAGGCAACCACGCATCCAGTCAGTTTCTGGATTTTCTTGAGGTCTGTTGGGGTAGTCAACTGTGATAGAGCTCGGATTTTAGCCGGATTTGCTTCAATCCTCTGTTGGAAACGATGAAGCCCAGCAGCTTTCCGGCAGGGACGCCGAAAACGCATTTTTCTGGATTGAGCTTGATGTCATATGTTCGTAGATTGTCGAACGTAAGCCTCAAGTCGTCTATTAAGGATTCAGCATGTCTGGTTTTGATGACCACATCGTCTACATATGCCTCCACTGTTTTGCCGATTTGTGTTTCCAGGCATGTCTGAATCATGCGTTGATAGGTTGCACCGGCGTTTTTTAGCCCGAAAGGCATGGTGTTAAAACAGAAGGGGCCGTATGGAGTGATGACTGGCGTTGCGGCTTGATCAGACTCCGCCATCTTGATTTGATGGTATCCGGAGTATGCATCGAGGAAACACAATGAGTCGTGTCCTGCGGTAGCATCGATGATTTGATCGATGCGGGGGAGGGGGAAGGGATCCTTCGGGCAAGCCTTATTGAGGTCCTTGAAATCGACACATAGGCGCCAGGATTTGTCCTTCTTTGGTACCATCACCAGGTTTGCTAGCCAGTCCGGATGTTTTATTTCTCTGATTAATCCGGCTTCGAGTAACTTGGATAGCTCTTCTCCCATGGCTTGTCGCTTAGGTTCTGAGAAGCGCCGAAGAGTCTGCTTGACCGACTTGTATCCCTTTAGTATGTTTAGGCTATGTTCGGCCAGCCTGCGTGGGATACCTGGCATGTCTGAAGGATGCCAGGCAAAAATGTCTCAATTCTCACGCAAGAACTCTCGCAGTGCGGCGTCTATTGTGGGGTTCAGCTGTGCTCCGATGGATGCTGTTTTTGTATGGTCCATTGGGTGGACCTCGAATTTGACTATTTCGTCCGCTGGTTTGAAAGAGGTGGATTTGGGTCATTTGTCGAGTATCACGTCGTCCCTGTCCACCATGGAGCGCTATGCCGTTAGCTCTTCGGCCGCGAGGGCTTCGGATAGTGCCTCAAGGGCCAGTGCGGCAGTTTTATTTTCGCCGTGGAATGCTACGTCCGGATCACTAGCTAGAGTGATGATTCCATTGGGGCCGGGGATCTTGAGCTTCATGTGCCCATAATGGGGTATAGCTTGAAAGCTTGTGAATGCATCCCGCACTAAAAGGGCGTGGTATCTGCTACTGAACGGGGCCACTTGGAATGTGATTTCTTCAGGCCTATAATTCTCCGGCGTGCCGAATACCACATCTAGTGTGATTCTTCCCGCACACCGTGCTTACCGACTAGGGATGATTCCCCTGAAGGTCGTGCTGCTTTGCTCAATGCGGCTCTTGTCTATTTCCATTTTGTTAAGAGTCTCCTCGTAGATGAGGTTTAATCCGATGCCGCCGTCCATGAGCACTTTAGTAAGACGGAATTTGTCCACAATTGGACTAAGGACCAGAGCGGCTGGTGCTCGTACTGTTCGGAATTGAGGTTCATCGCTGGCATTGAAGGTTATGGCCGTGTCGTTCCATGGATTTATTGCTGCAACATGGCAGTCTTAGGCGAGGCTGTGGAGTGCTCGTTTGCGCCTATTATTTGAGGCAAAAGTCTTGAAGACTGTCAGTATTGTATTGTTATTTTCAGCGGGATGGTGCTCTGTGGTATGGTTGATGAGGAAATCCTCGCCACTCTTGGCCACCTGCCGGAGTATCCAACATGCTCTAAGGCTGTGTGTTGGTATGGTATCCGGTGTTCTGTGAATTTTGCATGGCCCATTGAGCCATCCCTCCAATACGGTTCCTCGCCCTGTAGTGGGCTTTGGTTTTTTTGTAATTGGATTGGGTGACTTGCGAGAGTGCACACTTTTAGTTCGGACGAGGGGTTTAGTAAGAGCCGGAGGATCCCAAAATTTTGTTTGGGTTTTCCAAGCACTTTCCATAGCACAGTACTTCTGTACTATGGCCGCCAAGTCAGCGAAGTGTACTATGTCACGACGACTTATGGCGTTGAGGATTCCCTTGTCCGTGCAATTTTTGCAAAAGAATGAGATTGCGTCTTCCTCGCGACAGTCCTTAACCTTGCTCATTACAAGGAGGAATCTGGCCCAGAAGTGATGTACCGTCTCTTGGGGCTCTTGTCTAATGTGGGAAAAATCACTTGTATCTGGGTGGGTGGGTAGATTTAAGTCCAGACCCTGACCCGAACTGAGACCCAGGGGCAGGGGAGCTTCCGATCTTGGCAGCTTGGGCTCCGGGATGTTGCCCAATTTTTCTGGCCCACTATCCGATTCTAGGTTCGGAGCTTGGGTCATGTCCTCTCATAGACAGGTATCCGGCTTGGAGAGCTCGGGAATCCGGACATAGTTCGTCCTCAAAATAGAGGAGGAATCGATGCATTGCTCCTCCACCACCGCTATCTAATGGGTAACCGGTGGAGAGTTAATCTCCCTTTGGTCGGGTTTAAGCCCGATCCGATCATAGTCCGTAGCGACCCCCAGAGCGGCGATGCAATCCAAGAGCTCGTTCAGGGAGGATAGCTCCATTGGATCCATCTGTTCGGTAAGTTTCGAGCTGACGTGGTGGCTATTTTTGATGACCTGAGAAGTCATCGTCGGCGCGACGGCCGATCGGGTGGTCATGACAAAGCTGCCTAGTCGAAGAGTTTGGCCTAAAGCCAGGGCTCCCCCAGAGGTGATATTGTCCTTGATAACAAGGCGACCCATCAAGCCTTACCGTGACGGCACAGTGGAACTCTCAATGAAAGCACCAATGTCGGTGTCAAAATCGGCGGAACTCGGGTAGGGGGTCCTGAATCGTGCGTCTAAGGCTAATGGTAACAGGAGGTGGGGACACGATGTTTACCCAGGTTCGGGCCCTCTCGATGGAGGTAATACCCTACTTCCTGCTTCATTGATCTTGATGATATGAGTATTACAAGAGTTGATCTACCACGAGATCGTAGAGGCTAAACCCTAGAAGCTAGCCTATGATTCTGATTGTTGTTGTCCTACGGACTAAACCCTCCGGTTTATATAGACACCGTAGGGGGCTAGGGTTACACAGAGTCGGTTATAGAGAAGGAGATCTACATATCTGAATTGCCAAGCTTGCCTTCCACGTAAAGGAGAGTCCCACCCGGACACGAGACGAAGTCTTCAATATTGTATCTTCATAGTCCAACAGTCCGGCCAAAGTATATAGTCCGGCTGTCCGAGGACCCCCTAATTCAGGACTCCCTCAAGGTGTCCTCGAACAGCCGGACTATATACTTTGGCCGGACTGTTGGGTTATGAAGATACAAGATATAAGACTTTGTCCCGTGTCCAGATGGGACTCTCCTTGGCGTGGAAGGCAAGCTTGGAGATTCGGATATGTAGATTCCTTTCGATGTAACCGACTTTGTATAACCCTAGCTCCCCCGGTGTCTATATAAACCGGAGGGTTTAGACTTCTAGGGTTAAGCCACAATCATCATAACCTCATAGGCTAGACTTCTAGGGTTTAGCCATTACGATCTCGTGGTAGATCAACTCTTGTAATATTCATATTCATCAAGATCAATCAATCAAGAAGTAGGGTATTACCTCCATAGAGAGGGCCCGAACCTGGGTAAACATTGTATCCCCCGCCTCATGTTACCATTAGCCTTAGACGCACAATTCGGGACCCCCTGCCCGAGATCCGCCGGTTTTGACACCGACACCTGATAAGTGTCAAACGTCAGGTACGAGCACATGGCAACTCCGAACGTTTACAATGGCTAGTTTAGCTACGCGAGGATGGCAACTTCAGTTGGCAAGCATGTCAACTTTCGTGCTTCAGTTTATTTTTGACAGAAACTTGTCGCGTGCCACTGGAATTTGCCATCCTTCTGTGACTGGAATTGCCATCGAAAAACGTCAGGGACGGAGAGCCACACACTTGATGTTTGGCACTTATCATTTGTGAAATCCTAAGGGATGAGCAGCTCATGGTTCCTTGGTTCGGTAGCTAGGTCGGTCGAGGAAGAGCACATATGAGAAGGCGAAGAGGCTCAATGTCACCCACGACGGCGGCAGCGATGTGGCGAGACGGGGAGCCAACTGCCTAACCTCCGCCCAATCATGGCATTGAAGGCTAGGTAGAGCCGCAACACCACCTCACCTGCAACAACTAGAGCAGGAGCAAACACATTAGCCCAGAGATTTGACTTTGGGGCGGAATTAGCAACGGGGGACACAGTACCGTCTGGAGCGAGCACCATGGACATTGTGGAACAAAGTATGAGTACGAGGATGAGGATGGCTGCTGCGGCGGATGATCTTGGAGCAAAACCACATGGAGGGCCCCTCTCCCGGCGCTCCCTCTATGGATCGAGAGGCACCGTTGCGGATCGGGAGCACCATGGCCTCCTCCTCGGCGGAGAGCCGAGGAGGCGGAGGGCGGGTATTCTTGAATGCGAGGCGTGGAGCAGCCGCCAGAACTTCGCCCAACACCCGCCGCACGCCGTTGCGAGGCCAACACCCCGAGGCCGCCGCAACCCCTACCATGGTTGTGGCCTCCCCCCTCTCTATCTCAACCACCCAGGCTAGTGCGTGAGGGGCGTTGGGTTAAAGAACAACGTTCGGGCTGTTCGCATCGGGTGTGAATGGTTCCAGGAAGGTGACATGGCGACCAGCCTTGCAAGATCCATGTTCGCCATCGGACGGCTATCATGCGTTCGTTCCAAGACCTTAAAAAACTGACGTTATACAGGATACGGAGTACTCACGATGTGACCAAACTTGCGTTTAACTACAAAGTACAACACGCACGTCGAATCCCCATAACTACATTGGCATGCCTTTCGCTGCTAGGAAAGCGTCAAGGCTCTGGTTCACTCCTCGAGCCACGAACATGATGCAGATCGGCGGGGTGGCCTTGAGCAGCGTGAGCGTCGATGACAGCAGTGACACAAACCCGTCCCCGCAGATCAGCCCGCACGCCGCCGCCGGCGACATGAGCCGCATGTTGTCGCGGTCGGACCTCCCCCACAGGTAGATCACGGCGCTGCCCACCGCCATGCCCACGGGGATCATGGGCGGCACGAAGAAGGCCACGACCATGCCGATGGTGCTCGGGATGTACCTCAGGACGCGCCACCTCTTGTGCGTCGACACCTCCCGGAGCATGCTGATGGACAGCGCCAGCATGACGAAGACCTTGCAGAGCAGCATGGTGTGCTTGGGCAGCCCGTTTTTCTCGGTCATGGCGAGCATGGCGATCCCCCGGTACACCTTGGCGTACGGGCCGATGCTGTTGCTGTCATCGTAGGCGCCGCTGTTATACACGCTGTAGAAGATCGAGAAGATGACGGGGTTCACCACGCAGCCGAGCGCCGTGCCGGCGACCTGGCAGATGGTGATGGTGTGCGGCGATGTGAGGGTGATGTAGCCCGTCTTGTGGTCCTGCATCAGGTCGGACGCGGTGGACACGTTGGACACGATGATGGCGCAGGCGGCCAGCCCGGCCACCACGCCGCCGTCCTTGAGCCCCACCCACGAGCTGAAGATGAGTAGCGAGACCTTCCCGTAGGTGGTCGCGATGTTCATGTCCGTGATGCCGTTGCCGTAGGCGTTGCAGAAGGCAAACACCGGCGCGATGATGTAGGCGAAGGCCACGTGGTGGTACCTCAGCTGGGTGTAGAGCTGCGGTATGACGAGGGTGGAGATGACCGACACGACCACGTACCCGATGATGGGCGCCACGGCGGGGATCCGGTCCCGGAGGAACACCTGCGTCCTCCGGCGGTCGTCGAAGCTGGTTGCCGACCGGTCGAGGACGACGCTAAGGCACCGGAACGGCTGCCCGTTGCTGCTCTGCCTCGACTGCGGGTTGTACATGGTGTAGAGCGTCCGAACCGGGATGCAGAGCATGTGTAGGAGACCGTCGGCGAGGATCATGGATACCCCGATGAACACCCGGTAGCCATTGATGCCGCTGATGTTGTCGTGGTCGAGGCCCTGCGGGTACCAGTCCCCCTTTTTTTTAGAGAAAAGGAGAGAGCCCGACTTTATAGATAAAGCCACCAGGCAGAGTATATGACCAACAACAGTACCCAACAAAGTATCACGCGCAGAAGATAAAGTATCATTACAAGGCCAGCGGCCTTACATGGCACGCAGGCCAGCCTAAACCAGACACCAAAAGAGCATTCAGGAAGCCGTCCTCAAAGAAAGCCGAAGAAGCCCAGATGCCGTAGATTTCATCTTGGATAGCATGGTGTCGAAGGCCTGGAGGTCCCCTTCTTTAGTCAATAATCTCCACTGCTGCAAGAAACCATTGGCTTTAAATAAGCAATTGACAGGATTAGCCGGAAAAATATGTTCAATCGAGAACTTATTCCTAGTAGTCCACAACGACCAGCCAATCGCAGCCCATCCAACTAAGAAGACTCTTTTAGAATGGCCAGAAAGAAGATTGACATAATGCCTCAGGTCTTCAAAGGAGGAACGGGACCAATTTACATGTAACCAGAGTCTGATGCAACTCCACATAAGTTTATCTAAGGAGCAGTGAAAGAAAATATGCTCGGTGTTCTCCAGTGCCCCACAAAGCACACACCTGTCGGACCCCGGCCCGTTTCTTTTCTTAATCTGATCGGCCGCCGGAAGCTTACTCCGGACAGCTTGCAAGAGAAATATCTTGATCTTAGGAGGAATTCAAGCCGACCAGACATGCTTAAACTTGACCGGGCGCCCCCCAGGGATAAGCTTGGAGTAAGCAGATTTAACCGAAAAACGCCCCGAAGAGGAGAGGGGCCACACCACGGCATCCTCTTCCTCCGAGAGCAGGGGGAAGCAAGCAGTAAGGCGCTGCCAATCTTCCAACTCTTCAGGAGAAAGAGAACGACGAAAATCCAGAACCCAACCCCTAGCCGAGAGCTCAAAGATAGAAACCTCAGTATCATCGCAATATGAAAATAGAACCAGAAAAGCAACAGCCAGCGTGGAGTCCCCGACCCACCAATCAAGCCAAAACCGCGTAGACTTACCGTTCCTAACTACAAATTTTACAAGGGACCGAAAGATCGGCCGGACTTTAACCAGTTGATGCCAAAATTGCGACCCACCCGCAGCCGGCGCGAACATAGGACTCGAGGAGGGGAAATATTTAGCTTTTAGAATAGAGAGCCAGGGTGGCAGTTCCTCAAGGGTCATGATCTTCCACCACCATTTGATCATAAGACAATTATTCATCACTCGCGTATTAATAATGCCCAGACCCCCTTTGGCCTTGGGGCGACATATAATGTCCCATCTGACCATCCTGTACTTACGTTTATTGTCCGCTGCGTTCCAATAGAAAGCACCCCTATGCTTGTCAAAACCATTATGAACCCCACTAGAGAGAAGATAGAATCCCATTAAGAACATAGGTAGCGAAGAAAGACAGGAGTTAGTAAGGGCGACCTTGCCCGCTTGCGTATTATATCGCCCTCGCCAAGGGAGAACTCTGTTGCCAACTTTGGTAACCACCGGAGCGAAGTCTTTAGCCAAAAGTTTAAGCGGGGAAATGGGGAGGCCTAGATATTTGAGAGGGTAGGATCCCAAAGAGCAGTTCAGAAGATGGGCCACCCGCTGCGCCTCTTCGTCCGAGACCCCAGTCACTACAACCTCACTCTTAGAGAAATTGATTTTAAGACCTGAGAGCGCTTCAAAACAAAGCAGAAGGAATTTCAGATTGGTGAGACTATTATCGTTAAGTTCCATCAGAATTATAGTATCATCCGCATATTGGAGATGAGAGATGCCATTAGGGATGAGATGAGAGCTCACCGGAGTGATATGACCAGCCAAGGCAGCTCGAGAGAGAATGCGAGATAGAGCATCAGCCACAAAGTTGAAGAGTAAAGGGGACGCTGGATCCCCTTGCCTGAGGCCCCTGCCATTAGCAAAAAACTGGCTAATTTGACCATTGACAGCCACAGCCGTGTGCCCCCCAGAAACCAATTGCATCAAGCGCTGCATAACAGGCCCCTCAAAGCCCTTAGCCAAAAGAACTTGCCGAAGGAATTTCCAGCTAACCGAGTCGTAGGCCTTTTCAAAGTCAAGTTTGAGAACCACAGCCTTGGTCCCTCGCACCCGTAAGTCATGAACAATCTCATGTAAACAAAGTACCCCGTCCAAAATGAACCTCCCTTTGATGAAAGCAGACTGGAAAGGGCTAATGGTCCGATGTGCAATGGGAGATAGCCTAGTGGCCATGTCCTTTGCAGGCATCTTTGCGAAGTTGTTGATTAAAGCAATCGGCCTAAATTGAGAAATCATATCCGCACCCTTGACCTTAGGGATGAGGGAGAGAACCGCATAGTTAAGTCTAGAAATGTCAACCGATCCCAGCCAATACCCTTGGATGACAGCAGAAATTAGACCTTTTAGTTGGGGCCAGAATTGTCGAAAGAACGGAATGGAGAAACCATCAGGGCCTGAAGCCGCATTAGAATTAGCCGTCCGAATAGTATCAAAAATTTCCTCCTCAGAAGGGGGAATCAACAGAAGCTCATTATCAGCGTGAGAAATCCTATCAAGGGGAGCCCAGAAGCCCGGGGCTAGCGCGAATCCGAGGTATGGTTTAGCCGAAAGCAGGTTAGAGAAGAACCGAACTACATGACGGAGAATGACCGGCGGTTCAGAGACCCTAACACCATCAATAATGAGGCTGTTAATCAAACATCTACGCCGTCTGCCATTCGCAATGGCGAAAAAGTAAGCCGTGGGAGAATCACCCTTAAGAGTCCAATTAATCGTACCCCTTTGCTTCTAATACATTTCCTCTTGGCGATGAATAGCCAGAAGCTCCTTCTCAAGGCCATAGCGAACTTGCCACTCAGTAGCCGAGAGCCCACGTTGTCCGCACGGAAGTCGAGGGCACTAATTTGAGCACTCAACCTAGATTTGTCACGCCTCGACTCAGCAAAGTGGTTCTTGGCCCATCCTCTAAGGAACTTGCGTAGGGAGTAAGAAACATAATGCCAGTCATCCATAGGGCCAAATGAACGATGGGGGGAGGTAAGAAAGCCCAAGATCTTCTGAGCCAGCATATCAGGGAACCCTTCCACTAAAAGCCAGGACGCGTCAAATTGAAATCTTTGGCAGCCATTGGGGCAGAGACCATCGTCAAGGATGAGAGGAGCGTGATCGGACCCGACGATGGGGAGGGCCCAAAGTGAGCAGCGAGGAAAAAGGCCATCCCAAGCAGGGCAGATAAAAACTCTATCAAGAACCGAGCGAATAGGACAAGTCTGTCGGTTGGTCCAAGTGTAGCGGGCCCCAACCCTCGGGATCTCACGGATAGCCGTGTCCCTGATGAAAGCATTAAAAGCCTCGGCCCGCACCCAGGAGAAATTGACAGAACTCTTATCAGAAGGATACCGAAGCAGATTAAAATCACCCCCAATCAGGAGTGGCAGTTGGCAGGCATCAATTTTAGTAAAAATCTCATCCAAGAAAATTTGTGACAAGGAATGATCAACCGGACCATATACTACCATAAGTTCAAGGAGGGTGTTATTGGAACGTAGGGAAACTACCATACTAGCCCAGTATATACCATGGTCGAAAGCCACAAAATCAAAGGTGACATTATTGGTGCCCAGAAGAAAGCCGCCGGACTGACCAACAGAGGCCACGAAATTCCACCTAAATCTATCAATCCCAGCAATCGCCGATAGTTCAGAAGGAGAAAAGGAGGGTTTAAGAGTCTCAACAAGCCCGATAAAATCAATTCTTTCAGCGCGCATTAAGTCCTTCAGTTGGTCTCTGCGCCCCCTAGCGCAGAACCCTCTAATGTTCCAAAACAGGGCCTTCATCTTAGGGAAAGGTTTTTAATTCTCAAGCTCGACCTGCATGGAGCCTTGCAGGTTTTAGCACGTTTCCCGGCCCCGCGCTTCTGCACCGGAGACAGCTGCCCCCTAGCAACCTCGCCCGGTTCCCCTCCGGCCACAACCAGAGGGGCATCCATCCCAGTACCGGCCTCCTTGGCCTTGGCGATATCAGCCTGAGCACGTTCGTTAGCATGAATCAACTGCAACAGAGAGGAGGGAGAACCCACGCTAGCGTCTAGACATATCCCAACATCAGCTAATATCGAAAGGAGATGTTCATCGGAATGGGAGGGTAAAACAAGCCTAACAGGAGACTGAGCCAAAGGGGGGGAAGGAGTTGAGGGTGAATCCAAACCTGAGGGGGGAAGATCACGCGCCGCCGCACGCCGAGCCGCCCGATCCACCACGCGCTCGCCACTGTTGGAGATGCGGCCACTCTTGCGAGCGGTCGAGGCAGGAGAGCGCACAGGGACCAGAGGGGCCCGACCAGGGGAAGCCGCCGCCGAAGAAGGGCCCAAAGCCGCCCCCAGGTACGCCTCCAGACGGCGGCAGAGCCCAGCCGCCGACTGCCTGGAGTCCCCCGAGGCCCGGCTCTTCGCGGAAAACTTCTTCACCGAGGACTTCTTCCTTTTCTTGGCCGCCGAAGGTCCCACTGGAGGTAGATCTTCAATGCCGGACAGCGAGGGGGAGGTGGGGCGCACGGGCATGTTGGAGCACGCCCCCGACAAGGGGGTGCCCTTTGAAGCAGCCGCGGCCGCAGGACCAGCCACCGTACCAGGCACCGAGCCCTGAACCCCACCACCCGCCGGAGCCGGAGCACAGTCCTTCATCAGCTCCTGCTCAGCAGGAGAAAGCCCATCCCACGCAGACTGGGTGAATCGGGGATCCGTGCCATTCAGCGAGTCCTCAGGACCCCCCCATCCTCCCGGCTCTTGTCATCGTCACCCGAGGCCGGGGGAGGAGGGGGGGAGGAGGAGCGACCGCACCAGGAGCACCTTCCACCCGAACTCGAAGACGAAAGCCACCAGCCGCCGGGAAGACATCAACGGAACCACGGATGCAGTCGGATCAACACACCACACACGAAGGCGAGCAGGACCCAGAACCGACAGCGAAGCAAGATCGACCTCAATAGGTTTCCCGATAAGCACCCCAAAAGCCATCAAGAAGGACGCGGTGCGCAAGCTGGGAGGCACATCATCAACGAGCAGCCAGACATCAGACAGAGGAGATATGGTCTTGGATCCGTTGGAAGCCGCTTTGACCGATACAACAAGTTGATTCACAGGGAGAGTGAAACTGGTACAGGAAGACATCATGCGAAGACTCTCTTTAGAGGGGAAAGTGGCCGCAAACTCGAAATCAGAAAGCTGCCGGATCTGCCGGTCCCAACCCCTTCATCCCACATATGAAGTTCATCCAAGAGGGCTTGTGAAGAGATACGCTTGTCTTGGACAGTAATGACACCCACGTTGGACAGGGAGGGAATGGGAGCAGCTGCGGGGACTTCCTTGTCCATGGCAAAAAAAGAGCAACCCGGGAGGCCAATCCCAAAATGGACGAAGGAGGGGGGCTTGATCCTACTCTGACAGTCCATCGTTAGAAGTCCATCCTCCCTACAGATGAGACAGAAAGGAGGGTTCTCGCACCGAGACTGGAAATGGCTAGGGCGATGACACGCGAAGCAGGTGAGGATGGGATTAGAAACCTGGGAGTGAGAGGAGTTATGGTTCGCACCACGAGAAGGCGGCGGAGGGAGGATGCCATCTCCAGAAGAACCACCGACGGCACCCGCGCCAGCACCACGTCCCGCCGCAGGGCCAACCGGACGCCGGGCCGGGGCCCCAGAGCCACCACGAGGAACGAAGCGGGACGGCCCGCCGGCGCCCGCGGCGGCCCACCCATGGGAGCAAGCGAGGAAGGAGACGAGGAGGGGCCCGAAGATCCCGCCCGGCTCCCCCGCGCCGCCTGTTCCCAAGGGTCGACCACATGCACCGGAGCTGCGGGCGCCAAGGACGGAGAAGCCACCGGCCCGGAACCAGACGCACGCGGCGAAGCGGCACCCGCCTCCGACCGCGAAGCCTGGAGCTTGGCGCGGAGCGACGCCTCAAACTCCAGATCCACAGCGGCGTCGCCAGAGCCGTCCCGCCCCCGCTTGAGGCCGGAGACAGCGTCGCTGGAGGACCCACGGGAGCGGTCCATCGCCACCACCAATGAGAAGGGGAGGAGGAGGGGAGGGGGAGGCTTGGATCTGACAAAGCGGCGGATAGGGAAACGGCACCGTCGCAGATCAGCAGCGGAGGCAGGAAACCCTAGAAAAGGGGGAACCGACCCCTTCCGGACCCATAAATAGCCGGAGCCAGCCA